>NC_083862.1:15555000-15827500 GCF_029169275.1 Apis cerana | reverse complement strand
ACCTAACCTAACCTAACCTAACCTAACCTAACCTAACCTAACCTAACCTGAACTAAAAATAACGGTGACACCCCCCTCCCCCTGGTTGGTTGTTGCACTTATGCTTTTACTCACACTCACTCGCATTGACGCAAATAGTAACATTGCATTGACACTGACTTTAACTTTTATAGTTGCTGTAGCTGTAACAGTGCCAGTGACAGTAGCTGTAACGAGAACAATAACAATGACAATGACAGTATTTTGTAAGCTATAACGAATCTGTTACAAAAAATATATAAATTAATTAAAAAAATTTAGCGATACCATCTGTAGATAAATACGTTACTATAGAAAAAAGAAAAAAAACTGATGTCGCCATCTATGTTTAAATTCTTCGATAAGAAAAAACCATTGTTGCCATCTATCCCCTAAAAAAAATTATTCTTCGTATTCCTGCAAAATATTTGTATTAAAAATAAAAAAAAGATAATATGTGCAAAAAAACCGTATCTAAACTTTCTTCGTTCGTAAAGTTTTCTCAAAATTTATTCGTTCGTGCTATGGTATTCTGTGATCGATACATTAACGAAAATATACCATGAGCGCCATCTGTTCTCTTCTTGACTGAAATATCCAAAATAAATATCGATATGAATTATTTATTGATTTTAGTATAAGGAATAAAAGGGAAATGAAAGGGAAGAAAAAAAAACGAGAATGTATTTCCCATGTATCTTTACTGTTTACTTTCTTTCTTCGATCGCGTACGGATGCTCTTTTATTACCGTCCGGCGCTCGACATCCGACACCCGATTCCCGATATCCGAACCGACGTATCTTCACGCTCCCGAAATAAGTAACGATCCTACTGCGATCCAATTTTATCCAAATTCCCTACGATAAATATCCATCGATGTAATTCGCGCGTTCGTTATTTTCTCCGTTTCCTCCGTTCGAATTCGGTTGCTTCCATCTCTTCGATTCCAGTAACTTTCACGATTTCGATCGTTTCCGTTCTCTCCGTTATCTCGATTACGATTTCGATAATTATTCCGAGATACGTCCGATTATTGCCGAATATATTTAATTGTCGCGTTATTTCGTTATTACCGCGTCGAACGTACCTTCTTTTTTAAACTGGTACTCTCCCAAAACAATATCCTGAGACGGTATTAACGAAAACGAAAGATATTATGGGACGAAAAAGTATTTCTACATATTTATATATATACACGTATAAATAAATAATTTTCGATGATTATCGAAATTATGTTGCGTTTGAAAATTACGTATCTTCCTTCTTCTTCCTTCCGGAAGAAATAAATTTATCCTTATCTCTGTTCTTTCTTTCGATCCTTTTCTTTTCTCCTTTTCGCTTCTACTTCTTTGATCGCGCGCCGACACGCTCGACATCCGATACTTTTACGCACCATCGAGCTAATATCTCGCCGCGAAAGAGGCCACAGCCACGCTCCCCGTACCCGGGAGCAAAAGCCGGTAGGTAAGTGAGACCCTGGTGTAGCCGTCCCCGTCTAACCTCCGCCGGTGCCTCCTCCAAAATTCGAGTCCGGCCCGGGGGACACCCCCCGGACCGGAGAGAGTGGTCTCCTGGGTGAAAAACCCCCTAGACCAAAGAGTGACTTCCCGAGTCCGTAGCGGGAGAAAGACACCGAGGGTCATTCCCTCGTGGCAAGTCGAGAAGTTGTCCGTCGCTCGCGAAAAAACTCGAGTCGAGAAAGCGAGTCTCGAACCCGAGTCTTTCGCGTGCGGAAGAAGCAGCGTTCCGACTTAGCCACAGCCCCTCTGACGAGGCGTCTTAATTTTCAGTTATTTAAAGTACTTGAGGATATTCTTCGCTAATTTTTTTGTTGTTTAATTTCAATTTTTTTGCACTCTTCCGGATTCTTCTCCATCGTTTGATTTTCGAAAAGAAATATTTT
This sequence comes from Apis cerana, assembly GCF_029169275.1. Classification (NCBI taxonomy): domain Eukaryota; kingdom Metazoa; phylum Arthropoda; class Insecta; order Hymenoptera; family Apidae; genus Apis; species Apis cerana. The sequence continues at coordinate 15,825,578 of NC_083862.1, read as the reverse complement.
TATTTAAAAAAAAAAATTCCGTGTTATAAGAATCGAACCGAGGACCTTTGACGCGTCGTTCTTATCTATCCGTTACGTTAGATTCGCGTTTCAAATTCGATTTTTCGATGTCCTTTCTAAGAAATTTAACTTCCTAAAATTAATCTAAAATTAACGTCGTATTTTTCTTTTTTTTTTTCTTTTTACTTCGTTTATGTTCCGGTAAAAATTCTAATTCTTATTAAAAAAGAAAAAAAATCATTTCGAATTATACCGAAAATTAAAACTAAAATTATAAATACGAACGAAAAGATCGAGAAAAAAAATGTAAAAAATTATTAATTATCGTTAAAATTATTAAAGCGTATGAAAAAAATTAGAAAAGAAAAACAACGATAAATTCGTCAAAAATGTATTAAAAGATAATTTTACAAAAAAAATAAAAATAAAAAAATAAAAAGCGTATCTATACTTTAACGATTTGTATTGTATTTACGTTATATTATGTATATTTATATTGTATTATAATAATACCAACAAAAAATTAACAAAGTAAACAAAAGAAATCATTAAACGTTTTTTATCGATCTTATAAATTAATTATAATAAAAGGAAAATTAAAAAAAAAACTGATTATTCAAAATATTATCGATAAAAAAAAGTTAAACCGTTAAATAAATTTTAAAGAAACGAAAAATAATAAAACGAACGTAATGATATAACGTCGATTGATAAAATAGTAAAATGAAAATTAATAACGTTATGAATATTATTACGAATATTATTACGAATATTGTAGCGAACGTGTATCGCGACGCAAGAACGCGCCGGTTGTTATTGTATATATTCGTAGTCGATTTCCGAACACGGAACGAGACGGACGTGTTTCTCTCTGCTCCTCGAAATTATATTAAAATATTTGTATAATATATATTATATATATTTTATATATGTTATATATAAAATATTTTATCGCTGTGAATAAAATATTATGATGTAATAATTTATTCGATAAATAAAATATTGAAAATATTTATAAAAATATAATTATAAATACGTGAATGAATAAAATGACGAATCCTCGAGTGTTCCTCGATACAACGATGCTCAACGATGTAATGAAGTGAAGAAAGATATATGTATATTCGATTTGTATGTACATTTGCTCGTTTAATTAGTTCGTGATGTTTGTAAAAATAAAAAGAAAGAAATAGTTAAAAAAAGATTGAGATATTGATAGAAATAGAAAGAGTTGATAATGGATCGAATAATGAAGCGAAAAAGAAAATTATCTTGCATTTAACTTTTATTATATAATATTATGCCGTATTTTTCAGTTACATAATTTTAATCGTGTTCGATTAACCCTCGTATAAATATACACGTACCTAAGAATATTTTTGCACGTGTACACTTATACACGATACGTATGCGTATCCTTGTGTACGCGTACCGCTGTGTATTTATATTCGTAACCGACTTTATTATCAATATACAAATAATGGAAGACATAGCAGCACCTAGAAGTGCTGTTCAAAAAACGACTTCTTATCTAAAACGTTCGTAAATTTTTTCTTCTTTTTTCCCTTTTAACGACACTTTTCTTGACTTTTGCCTTATTTTCGTAACTTCGTTCTCGATTCGCGTTCTTATCGTTGCGAACGAAGGCGTTATATCTTTAACGGTCGTTTTACGAATAATGTACTAAATGATATTATAGATAACCAAACTGAGAGATATACGCGTGGTAATAGAATACGTATTCCTTTTAATTTAATTTGATTCGTTCGTTATTTTACGTTAGGCTATTCGTCGTATCTTCGTTTTTTACCACTTTTTTCTCGCATAGACGACGCGTTATCGATCTTTCTTTTCGTTTCTTTCCTTTGTCCTTTTATTGTGTCCGTTATTATTTTTTCGCTGCATCCAGATATTTTCGTCCAACTCGAATATTTACGAATTTATACGAATAATGTATGTATCTCTAAACGCGTACATGGTCGTTTTATCACCGACGACGCGTAAATATCGTTCGATGTCTTCGTACTTTTCTTTCGATCGATAGTTTGTCGTAAACGTGTTGCACGTTTTACCTTTTCTTTCTTATCGTTGATAAAAGAAAAACGCTACATTCGATTTGCTCGTCGATCCTTGATTTTTTTCGAGCCTCGTACGCGACCGATATTTTTTTTTTCTTCTCTATTGTTTCTCTGTTTTCCACGCTATTGTCGAATGTCTTTCATCGTGCTTCTCTAATGTAACAAGCGATAATTTGGAATTTAAATTGTAGAACGTTGTTCCGTATTGTGCATCATGCCGCGTAACGTTCGAAAAAGAGGAAGAAAAAAGTATAATCGATACTTGCCCTAATAATTGCAAGCGTAATATCAAAGTTTAACTATGCGCAACGTGCGATACATTTATCGTAATATTGTCGTCTGAAGAAGACGTACGCACGCGTAAGTAGAATATGAGCGAGAATATAGAATCGATATTTTTGGCAATTACATCGAAAATTCGATGACGTGAAACGAGAGTGCAGGTCCGTTATTTCCAAACGCGAGTATCGAATGATGCGATATCCTTATGTAATATATAACTTATATTTCGATAAACTTTCCCTTCCCTCGTTTCTTTTTTTTTCTTTTTTTTTTTTTTTTTTTTTTTTTTTGCTTATTCTTTTGAACATGAAGGAATGTGTCACGAAATAGGAACGCTTTGATACAATTTTCCATTTCCATTACTTCGACGAACAATGTACGCGCTCGGATCATTAATAATAACTAATCACACTCGTAAGTTTTATATACATATGTCGTACGCTTACGCGTGATTTATAAATGATGAACGTTTGATTCGTGTACCGATCTCGGAAAATATGGAAACGACGATAATGTTTCGGTTAAATTGTATATAAATAAATAAAGGTTCTCGCTTGATACGATTAATTCGAAAAAAAAAAATAACCCGTTAAAGAACGATCGTGCTTATCGCCATGATTATTATAGCCGGATTATTAAGAAATCGCCTTAAATGTTTATGCGTATTGTCGTTTCCACTCTGTTCGATCCACGCGTCGTGATTACACGTGACTTTATCGCTTTTTTTCTTCTTCCATATGTTACTGACTTAGATACGATTAGGAAATATTCACAATCTCTTTGCAACAAAATTTATAATGGGATATGTAATCATAGATCAACATTAATATTATGTATTTGAATATGTACACGTCTCTTCTGTGCGCATACACACGCATGCCTATCGAGACGTATGCGTGTGCATGCGTGATTGTTACGTACACGTAGAGTGCACGTGTATGTACACGAATACGTGTAAATTAATGTCATACGAACGCGTATTATATGCATGTATGACTGTAATTTGCACGCATTAAATCTCCTTCCAAATATGCGAGTATGTATATATGTATGTATATTTATATATGTGTATGTGTGTGTGTGCGCGCGCGCGTATATATACGTACGTATATACGTACGTATGTACGCACGCATACACGTACGAATATACCTATGAATGTATATACACGTGCACTCGCTCGTTCATTGTTATGCACGTATTACTCAATTATATAGATCTTAAACCGATAAACTAGTATATCATTTTCATAACTGTTTCATAGAAACGGCAACGCTAAATTCATTTCAAAAACGTTAATTCGTGGATATCTGTATTCATATTTGTCTGTCTCTCTCCGTCTGTCTGTCCGTCTATCCGTCCGTTTGTCTGTTCGTCTATCTATCTGTCCGTATGTTAAATGTGTGTGCGTGTATATGTATAATAGAATCGTCAATTGGAACAAAGTCACGCGAGAGTGCTTGAAACAATTGCGATGATGAATAAGAAGAAGAAATGACAGGGACGATTCGCGCTACCGCAAAATTTGATCTCCATTTCTTCTGGATGATAATTTATACATTTGGGTGGCCTGCGACGATACAAGCGTTCTCTTCTCGCGATACAAGCACCGGGTTCTGTCAGAGCCTCTATAGGCTCGATGCTCAATTGTTTACTTCCGCATGGACACAACGTGTCTACTACCAGCAAAATCAAGTTCGTATGGGGAATCTTTTGTACGCTAAATGGCCTGTAAATATAAAATAGCGACGATAAATCTATCTATACGTGATTAAATTTTTCGATTATTATCGTTGCTGCATTTTAAACCGATAAAGATATTGATTTTTCATCGTAAATGTACGCGTATGTAAATATACGTACCTTTCGCAACCGGTGTCATGACAATTGGTTAATTTCCCTTTCAACGGATTACTTTGTCCACTGGTGTTCAATCTTTCGGGTTGTAAGATATAAAGATCCGTTTTTTTCTCGCATGATCTTAGCCTTGTTCGTAAATGATGCGTGGATGTAGCTCGTGTCGTACCAGGAGACGCAGGGGTTGCAGCTGTAATAGTCGGAAGCCTTGGAAAATTTCCATCCGGTACTGGTTCGTCCGTCGGTTCTCCTTCTCCGTCTATCGCCAATGACTCGAATTCGTGAACTTGTCCGATCGAATCTTTTAAAAGTACAGGGCATATATTTTTATTTTTGTAACGATCGATATCTCAAAATCAAAATGTTACTATAAGAAGATCTTTCTATCCTCCTCTCTCCCATTCTCTTTTGTCCTTAAATATAAACTATACACCTATTTCTTACCGTCCAGAGGTCTTACGGATTCACCGGCGAATGCGAATGCGACTTGCCATAAATTTTGAAAATTAAACCCAAATGCCATGCTCCAAAGAAAATTTCCCAATATCGCGATCGTTTTCGCGACAGATTCCGAGAACGTCCTCGATGCGGATGATTGATGAGATTCTTGTGGACTACATATACCTTGATAATCGGTTACTGTTACTTTTCTGCAATTAACGAATAAAAAAATATATACATCCAAAATGTTTTTGGAATATTTCCATTTTCGTTTTTTTATACACTCGAATAGATTTATACCTATAGATTCTGTCCTGAACTAGCGAATCCATTATAGTGCCGTCGATCTCGCCGAAAAATTTTCCAGTATGCTCGTGACGTTCGCTGATTATAATAAATCCGTTATTGTCCAAGATATAACAGTCTAATGCGTCGGAGGCGCAATTTTTCTTGCAATTCGTACCACTACACTGAAAGATAAATGGAAATTATTATTGAACGTTTGACAACTCGTCTTTTCGTTCGTTCGTAATCGTTTTATTTCGGAATAAATGAAAAAAAAATGAGAAATAACGAATAGATGGGAAGATATTTGACGCAAATTTACCGTCGAAGTAATGTTGACGAAGCGAGAGGCCAGTGAAGAATGTTGAAACTGTAAACCTACGACAGCTGCTGGTGCTTTGTGTCCCGTCCCGATAAAAACCGCGTGAGTAGCGGTTACTAATGGATTGGGACTGTCCGCTATGTGAAAAATATTTGGATAAAATTGAAGAAAGAAGAAAAGGGATAAAGATGATGATAGTTAAAAATACAATTTTCGAAAATATTCTTACTTATATAAGTGATAAAAATGATTAGACGATGGATACGTACCGGCGTTAAAAGGTACGCTGAAAACGAAACTATCCGGTTCTATCGAGTGTTGATCCACAGCGCGTTTATACCACGAGGAATCCATAGCTCTTGCATATTTCTCGGCAAATGGTCTAAATGAACGAAATATTTCTTTTTCAATATCGAGTTAAATAACGGTGATAAAAAAACAACAGAGTAAAAACACGAGTAATTAATATAAATTAATAATAAGAAGATTCAACGACGAGCACTTAATATTTACGATTCATCGGTGTTATCTTCGGTTTGTTGATGTTCGTGCCAACGAAATAAGCCACTTCTAGTTGCGATGAAACTCCGCGTTACGCCAAATGTACTCGTTCCTTGGCTGTAAACATGAAACTAATTGTATGGAATGTAGTGAAACAAATAATAAAATATGACACGACGTAAGAAAATTTTATACATATATATATATATATACATATTAATTATTTATATATATATATATATATAAAAGAGTACAAGATATTGTTGTTTTCATCTATTGGACGATGAATATGAAGAAATCGCGTAATAACGATTCGATATTTTATTGTAATATTTTCACATAATATTTTGATAATTTTTCGCAAAGTTAAAAAGAAAAAAAGAAAGAAAAATAAAAAGAAGAAGAAGAAAAAGAAGAAGAAATGGTAGATCGGTGTAGTATCTTTTTTTACGATAAATGAATTATTCGTCGATTTTATTGCTCGTTTATTAAAAAAGAAAGTTAGAAAGAAAAATACTAAAGTAATAAGAATATCGAATAAGGATATCGGATGTTTAGGAAAGTTTTCATAGGTGTGTATATGTATTGTAACGATCAACGATTAAAACGACATTTAGGAAAAGATCACCGTGCAATATCGACGAGTGCGCTTATACAAATAATTGTGCATAATGGATTACCTGTGCAGTAGAGCCATCAGTATGGCAATAGGGCTAGCGGTGGAGACACACAATATAAAATGTAATAAAAATATGCGATAAAAGACAGCATTTTAAATGAAAGAGATTGGCCGTTGCGCATAATACGTGTCGCGTTTAAACGAAAAACATGTATGGATATATTTCGGATATTAATTAGAGAGAGAGAGAGAAAGAGAGAGAGAGAGAGAGAGATGTAAGATAAAATTAGAAAAGATTTGTAAAAAAATTTATTTCGTCTCTTCTACCCTCTTCTTTCATTCTTCGTATTATTTTTCCTCGATTCTTTCGCTCCTCGTGATCGTCGTTCTTCCTTTTGGTTCGTTTCACGGATGACAACCCCGTTAATCTCATTCGTTCCCTCTCTCTTTTCTCTCATCGCTTTACAATCTTTCGATTTCGATTCTATCGATTCGATATCGATTCAACGATGAATTTCGTTCGCCACACGATTATGCGAATCAACGGCAGGGGGAAAAGTAGAGGCAGCGGTTTTATCATATCCAATAATATACATATGTTATTCGACAATCAGTGCGTGAAAAAAAAACCGCGTGCTTGCTTGTGCATTGCGGTGCGTTGTCAATATGTATTTCCACTATATATATATAAGTATCCGCGCATGGAGGACATGCATCCGCGATTTCCACTTACGCAAACCACTTACTTTTGATTTTCTTCTTTGTGCATCGCACCTCTTTTGTTGAAACCATCGGTGACCAACGCGTCCAACACTAGGGATTGCACTAATTTCTTATCACCTACGAAATCATCGATAATCCATCATTGGTAAATAATAGATATAGTTATTTTGAATCGTAAATATATACGATATTGCGCAATCATAGTTTTGCTACGTGACAAGTACATACAGTAATAAGCATCTTTGTCGGGTTTGCTCGCTTGTTTGTGATGCGAGCTTGGACTCCTTGGCCTCAAGGACATCCATTTCCATCCCGGACTTCGCGTTCGCGTCAAGAAATGTAGAACGCGTTCTTCCGGGGATGGAAACCATTTTTCGGAAGCCGAACTATATTCGCAATACACCCAGTCAGGATGTACCTTCCAGTTGTTCCCCTTAAAATACTCGGTTACTGAAAATATCAAACAAATCCGTTCAATTAGATTTTTCGTGATCGATGAACACGGTGATCGTTTTTTAAATGCGAAATGTTTGACTTACCATTTATTATCGCATGTTTGATTTCTTGTTCGGCCAACAATTCAAACATACCGTAACCTTCGGGCAACGCTAATCCCAATGAAAATGGCGTTCCTTCTATCGATTTATAAAAATAATTGTGACGTCTAATGGTGACACGTTTCTGCGTGCACGTACCGGAAAGAAAATGCATCTACGTTAAAAAATTGATTTTTTCTTTAAAATATACAAATGTATCTATGTACGCGTTAAAAGATAAACGAACGTAAAAAGGAGCAGGCGATACTAAAAATATTATTCTCACTCACCATGTTATCGTAGTGAATTTTGATCGCAAAATTAGTCTCTCCTTCTTTTTGATCGATCATATCGCGCCTCAACTGTACAATGCGTGGAATAGAAAAAAAAATAGGACAAATACATATATGTATATAAGAAAAAAGAACAGATATTGCTCGAACATTGGCTCGAGATAAGGCTGTTCTCAATTCTTTTTTTCAAACTTGCAAAATGAAATTCTGCAAAGAAGCGCTATAAATCCTTTATGTTTGTTCGAAATAGTTTAGCGACAAAGCGAGATTACGCGTCGTTTGTATATCGTTCGTCTTCTTTTTTCTCTTTGTTCTCGCTTGAGAACAAAGATAAATCGAACGGTAATAATAAATAATAAGAATCGATCCCATCCCAAGCAAATATGCGAGCGATATTATTTACGGAACGATGAAATAAGATAAATTGAAATACTTACGTCGAGAAGAAGAGAATTGTTTAATGGATGTAATGGGCCGTCATATTCGGCAAGTTCGACTTCCGATAAGTCAACGCTGATATATGTAGGTTTTAACGTTTCCTCGTACTACAACGGAAGGAAGTTTTCATATATGCATTTATAAATTAGTATATATTTTATATATATATATACTTACGTCTATGTTTCCCGGCTGCGTCGATAGAAAGAAATGAAACGATGAGTCAAGTCACGAAAGTTATTTCGAAATGAATTTCTTCTAAGGTGGCGAATCTTTTGTTCAAATTTACTGCTACTCACCAATGGTCGCAAATCCGGATGATATAAAACACGACCGTTATTGTCGACGATAAAAGAATATCCGTTGACACCTAACTGCACAAATCGATGTTATGGAAATTAATTATAAATATATTGTTAATATGAAAGCAATTTGTATCGCATAATTTCGCTTACCTTGTAAGGGGGAACCAATTTCTGTATCTCTTCTACGGGTACATCGGTGCCGACGATACCCAATAAATTAGCTGTCTTCACCTACGATATCGTGATTATGACATTACAATTTCGAGATGCATGATTATATATACTTTATTACATATTACATATACTTCATGACGCGTTTTCGAGTATTTGAAATTGAAAATGTAAGAAAATGTACAGAAAAATATAATTGCAAACGATCGGGTATATGCTTTGATTACCGTATAATTTCGTCGATCTAAAATGGGCGCTGTAACCGACGTCATTAACTGTCCGATATTCTCTTTGCCATATCTGCTGCTCTAAAACGGAAAAAGAAGTTATTTTTAAATAATATATAGGAAATGAATTAAAGAGAAAAATGAGAATCTTTGATTTGCACACCTTTCCACCGACATAAACCGGACTCCAATGAATCGGGTGTTCGTGTTGATACAACACCATAGGTCGAGCAAGCACCTTTACGTATTCGAAAACTTTGCTTCTAATGTCTTCCAATTCGGTGATCCTTGCATAGAATCCTAATTACATAATGTATAAATACGATTCGAATGATACCGATCGAAGGAATTTTGTAAAATTGTACATTTTTGTCGATAGAAGAAGAAGAAAAAGAAGAAGAAAGATAAAAGGAGGGGAAAAAAGGAGGAGAGGAAAAAAAAATAGTTAAGTAATTTTTAATTACATAGCTAATAGTTTAATTTTAAATAGTAAAAGTCGAAATAGTGAAAGCCGAAAATCGAAAAAAAAAAGAAGAAAAGAAATAGAAAAAAAAAGTAGGGTTACCTTTGTTGGCGCATGCTGTGTTGCGTAATTCCGGACTTTTGTCACCACCAATTAGATACGTGAAGATACGAACAGGCATATGAGGCCAGTTGTATCGTTTTATCACCTCTGTAGGTAAACCGGCATTGTCGGCAGTAATTAACATGATCGCCTGGTTGCACTGACTTCCTTGTCCTGTTCTGTTATATCTGTGTAAAATTTCAAAAGCAGTCGCGAGAGCAGCGGATATATTTGTCGGTATTTCTTCGTGTTTCATAGAACTCATCGCTATTTTCAAATCATGTACGTTTTCCGGCGATGCTTGCACCAAACTATCTTTGAAGCATTGTACGATCTCCTCTGCGGTGTCTCCGTAACGATAAACGTTAACGTAATCGTTCGGACCTAACGTGTCGAGGATAGTTTTGACCGTGGTTATGGCTAGTCGTTTGTTCCTTTCCGATACGTAGCATTCGATATCGATCAATATAGCCAAATCTTTGGGACTATTTGCGGCTCCGACGAACCAATCGGAAATTCGAAATTCGTATACATCTCGAATAGCTCGATTTTTATCCGCACCGAAAGTACGATCGTTGACGGGTGGCCAGGAAATTGCTAAGAGAAGAAGAGAAATGGTGACGAAACGACAGAGTTGAAATTAACGAAAGTGAAAGAGAAAAAAAAGTCTTGGATTTGATTACCGGGAAAACGTCTTAAAAATCCTGAAGTTGCGCCATAATATTGCCAAGAAAGCGAAGAATCGCTTTCGTAATTATTAACGAACAATAAATCCAAATATTCGCTCCATTGAATGCCAGCGGCTACTTCGCGATCTGAAAGAAAGGAAATATTAAACTTGCGCGTCTTTTTCATCGATTATATATGCAATTTTTTCTTTTTAATTACCAATTTGTTTCACTCCATCCGGTAATAAAACCGTGGAAAGTGTAACGTTTACGGCTAAATGATCGAAATGTCGATTCGATGAAAGGAAAGTTTCTTGTACGGTTATCGATGCTTTTCCTTCTCCTGAAGAAGAGTCGAAACGTTGAGAAGCATAATATTTCGGTGCTACATTTCCGTCTCTGGGTGCCGATACAGCCGCTTGTTCGGCACTCTCCACCAATCTCTACAATTGCGTTAATTAATACCACAATACATGATAGATGTATTTCGTTTCTCGCGATACGATAATTTCACTTTCTTACCATAACAGCATTCATTTTAAAATCTAACATGTTTTTCACTTCCGCAGCCATTTCTCGCACCAACAGGACACCATCTTTTTTTACAACTTCGGCCTCCATATCGTGATATTTCTACGATCAAAGTACGATCGAGTACGTGAGTTTTTCATATACCGTATTGTATTTGTCAATTTTACTTTTCCTTCCAATGTGTGTGTAGTTACATAACTGTACTATAATTATATATATATAGGATACAAAAATATATATGTATATATAGAATAGTTTTTGGAGAATCGATTCTAGAGATAAAAACAAACGTAAAAGTTGTAAGAAAATGTTATAAGCGATTGAAGTTTACGTTGCGACAAAGTTTTTCAATCAACGTATACATAACTCGCTAATTTTTTGTCAAAATAATAATTGATAAATATCGAAAATTTTTATCAATGGATATACGTAATAAATGTCGAATGTTTAATTCTACTGCTTCAGACTTATTAATTTCGAATTAATAACGATTAAGAATATAAGATATACAAAAAAGATAAATCGTGTTATCCATTCACGAGCAATTTCCTTACCCTTTGTATTTCACTCATTTTCGTAACTTGTCTGCCAAATTCCCATAAATCCACTCCAAATTTCAATGCCCAGTTTTTCACTCTGCAATATAATAAGAATAATCATTTATTCCGTGATACGAATCTTTTGAAATTCTTAATTTATCTTTTCTTCGATTCTTCGAAAAAAAATTTTTTCAAAAGAATGTTTCGATCGGATGATATTTTTCCATGATTTTCTTCATTTCAAGGACAAAGATAAGAAAGAATAAAAAATTAATACAAATTAATTTAATTTTAATTTTAAAGATAAATATCGATGAACAATAAAATTGTAAATATATATCGTTAAACGAATGAGGGAGAAAGTGAATTGCATATTGTTGGATCGATCGTTAATTGGATTTGAATTTGGCAAAAATATCGCGTAAAGAGAATTGATCCGATAGATAGATCCGTTTCAACGAAAATCAACGATTACTCCGCCTATCACCTTTTATACGTTATATATCTTAACGCGTAAATTAGTACCATTGATGCAATCCTATGTACGTAGTTACGTGCATGCTCACGTGCGCACGCACGTAGGTCGTACGCATACACGCCGATTCTGATCCTCGTTAATCGACTGTGTACGCATAACTCTACGCGCGCCTGCGTTCTTTCCAATTCTCGTTTCTTTCTATCCACGATTATTGAAAATGTTGGTCTAAATCAAATTAGAAACACGCGAACAGATATATATAATATATTTGTATCACACGCTGAGATATCACATTTTTTTTCACTTTTTTTTCATTCCTTAACCACGTTCCATATTTTTTAATTTTAATTTTTTTCATTGATAATTGCGTTCGATCAATCACTATGCTACTTGGTATGTAAATAAGCGGGATGCTTGATCGAGTATTAAACGAAACGAAGATACTTTTTTCTTAAGATATTCTACTCAATCTTTCGATATTCTCTTTTTTTGCTTTATTTTACCGGCTTAATCGAGTTAATCGTTTTGTACAATTCTACTACTAAAATTTCGATTACTAAATTAATCGTAAACCTAAGAATTATGGTGTGATATATAATATATGTAAAAAAATGATTCTTACTCGTTATGAGGTATATCCTCTTCTTGCTGATAACTTGATTTGATCCATAACAGTAACAACACTCCATAGTGTACAAATTTTTTGACGGATAGAAACATTATTTCGATGCTATCGACCAACACCCGAATACGATTAAACGATGAAACGAACGAACCAATCTTTTAAAAGAAACGTATACGTTAATTTAAAGTAACTTCTCGAAAAAAAATTAGTCTTACCGCTCCCTCGTAGTAGCGATCGATCGGCCGGAACACGCGAGTCAGCGTTACGTGCGTAAATTTACCGTTTCGATGGAATCTTGTTTATCCGTTATTTGATACACAACTTTGTAACGCTTGTATACGCTAGTACGTAGAAGTTTGTACATATGTGTCTTCACCTTCTTTCATCTTCTTCTTTTAACATTTTTTCTTTACACCTGACGATCGAAACTACGTTAATAGAATGGTTGTTGAACGTCAAAAATTCCTTTCATTTCATTACGCACGTTTTCAATGTTTTCTTCTCATAAATAAACGTATTCTTATGCCAAGCATTGTCCAATCGAATTTTAAATTTCTATCTTTTAATTCCAAATCGAATCATTGTTCAAATGTGTCGTCGACAGCGAGACGACATAACGCCGACGACGACGACGATGACAACGACGAGGACGACGACGATGACGACGACGACGACGACGACGACGACGACGACAACGACGATAATCACGACGATCACAACGAGAACGATGACAATAATCAAGACTTAAGCAAAAAAAAAAATAGTCGATTAATTCGAGTTTAACGGCACGTAATAATTCACCTCCAACATGCAGTTCTCTTGATCGTAAACATTTTACGGAACAGCAACCAAAGTTTGTCTAATAATTGAATTAATTGAAAAATAAAAGCGTCTTCGACGTACGCGCGTATGAATACCCGATCGACCGATCGCCCGAAGGACCGAACGACTAACCAAGAGATAAAAACGAAAAAAAAACGATCCTACGTCAAACCACCTCCTGGACCGTAAGTCGATGTTCCTCTTTATTATCGTATCCTTCCCAAATCAACGTATATTTTCCTTTTCACGAATAAATTAGACATGGTTCAATGCGATGTCGACACAATTCATTTGTGCGATTCACGATTGCACAACCGATTACCGCCTTGTCGCGCGATCTCTCAAGTATGTTCACACCGTAACGCGCAGAGAACCCGAAAGAATGAAGGACGAGGGTGGGACAAGAGAGTAATTGTAGAGAGAGAGAAACAGAGACGGAGACAGAGAGAGAGAAAGAGAGAGAGAGAGAGCACGGAGGGGGTGGATACGATGCAAAGAAGGGGAATACGGAGGAATTGAAAGAAAGAAAAAATGATAGAAAAATCAAGTATTTGCACGCGTTACAAGTGTATTACACGATACGATATACGAAAATATCATACGATGAAAATATACGTTGTTCGCGGATAAAGATTAATTATTACACGCGAAATAACTCTGTTTCGATGGCACTTTCTCATGAAAATCGGGCAAAGATGGTGTACAAGTCGCTTTATGCTCGAACCAAAGGTGACTGGTTAGTTGTCTAGCGCGCGCGCATTACTCTTACTACGCTACTACGTTGACTCGGACGTTTTGGGAGTAACGCTATTCTGCGAGCGCGTGCTCGCAAACACCCCTGAAAACGGGAATGTAGGAAGTAGACGAATATCAGCTAATGCTAATGGTGGTAGTATCGTTGGTGACATCGACAGCAACGGAGATGGTGTACTGGTAGTATGTAGTAGGGATGATGGCGATGGAAGCTGCAACGATAAAAGCGGCGCAACGACTGTATCAGGGGTAAAACGGAATTAGGGGAAGAGAAACTTAGATTGACGATATCAAAATGAGGAAGATAGAAGGTGAAAGCTACTAGATATGAAAATGAACAGATTATAGAAGAGAACGATAGATCGAACAGTCGAACATTAATCGCGAAGGAACTGTGCGAAAGAGTTAAAACAAATCGACAACATCGACGCTGAGAAGAAAATCTGTGTATCAGAGATGATTGAAACCGAGTCGGATGCGCAAACTCGGTATCATTGATTTAACGCGTATTTATATTTTCAACGCGATGCCAACTTTCTAAATCTTGGATATACCAAAATTTTTCTTTTCTCTCTTTTCTTTTCTTTTTTTTTTTTAATTTCAAATGTAAACATCATTAAAAAACATCATCAACTTTTTCTTATCTTTAAAAATATACAATGGAAATAAATATATAAAAGATATACTATGATATATTCGTTTCAAAACAAAAATATTAAAATATTGTATGAACGTATTTCGCTGTTTACATTTTAAAAATACATACAACATGATACACGGATTATTTATTTTCAATAAAATGTTTCTCGAATAAAACGATCGAATCCTAACGATCATTTATCAAAAATTTTTATCACATTTTGAACTGCTTATGATAACTGCTTAATCTTACGATACTAATCGCGTATACCTATCTTGTCTATTTTCAATTCCCATTCGTTTATTTAAATATCTATAAATACAGAATATCTTAAGTAACAAATTGTAGAACATAATCATCTTTAATAATAGAAATTATAAATTTATCCTATTCGATATTGTTATTATTATCCTATTATTTATTATTATTATTATTATTATTATTATTACTATTATTAATAATAATTATTATTATTATTACTATTATTAATTATTATTATTACTATCATTCTCATAATTACATGCTCCACTCATTACGATTACTGTACCGATCATAATCATCATCATTACCTTTATATAAATCATTATTATAATTATTACTACAAAATCATAGAAAATAAAAATATGTAATTGTTTATTTTGGTTAAAAGAGTAAGAAAATGGTTATTACTTGTTAATACAATCGCCTATAAATTTCTGTAGAAAACAAATTTATGCTGCTTGATATATGATTTCATTTACGCGCATATTAACAATAGGACGAAGTTCCTGTTGTGCATAATCTTCGGGTAATGGTAATTGAGATACCAGTTGAAATATCGATGTAGATCTATTCTCGTTCGATTGTAACAAACTTCTAGCCAAATGTAACGTTCTCTTTGCAATTTCCGCTTGACAGAGCCTGCCGTAAATAATAATTATATGTATAATAATGTGTATAATAATTATCTTAGCATGATATAGAAATGATATAAAAAAATACATTAACAAGTAAAAAAAAAAGAAAAATAATAATTCACCTGTGTTTAGCAGTTGGACATGGAAATTGATTGATTTTGGATGGAAGGCTTGATAATCGCTGTTTTAGCGATTCTAATTTAGAACTTATTCCGCGTGGATCAGCACCGCGTAATAAAGATTCGACATCCATAGTTATTTCCATATATTCCCAAAGTAATTGTCCTTGATAAGTCCAACCGCTTATAGTGCTACTATACTCCGAAGGAATCAGCGGGCGTAATAAATCGCGCAAATAATCATAATTTTCTGAATATAAATAACATATAAATAGAGTGAGAAATAAAACGAATAAAGATTTTGAAAATAAAATGAAGAATAAAAATCGCATAAGAATTGTCACAAGTATGTATTTTCAAAAACATACCGTTTATAATAATATCTGCTGCTAAATGTTCAATGATAATCTCGTGAGCTCTGTTCCATTGTTCCGCTTGAATAAAATAAAAAGCTGCTTTTCCGTACCTGGGAATAAAAAAAGAATAAGAATCATTTATAAGAACAAGATAAGGATCAATAATGATGATGATCAACGATTATTGGTACCGGAGCAATTTCTAAAAAATTTTTTATTTTTATATATATATTAATTCATAAATAAAATGCATGAAATAATAGAATATAAATATATTCTTCTATATATAAATATATAAATAGAATAGAAAATTATTCTATGTATCTAAATATACTGTGAATCGCATTTCGTGTGAAACACGACACGTATTTGTATTTACAGAAAACTATACTTAATAATGTAACGAATAATATATTATACATTAACTTTTACGAACCTCTTAGCTACGTAACTTTTCACGGCTTTAGCCTGGTGAATCCAAATTGAAGGTATACCTAATTCTTCTCGTAAAAATTTTTCTCGCTCGATAGGATCGACGGAATCAGTGATTTCGTCTATTTCAACGTGACGTTGCAATAAATTCATTACCGCAGTTTTTCTCTTTCCTGCATCTTTCAAATGTAACATCACAAATATAGCCCAATGCCAGAGACCGTGTGCTTCTAATTGCGTTGCGAAATTAACATGTGTTAAAGTAGCAACATGTTCCGAAAGATGTGAATAACCCAAAGCTAAAAGTACTTGCTGCATCAGCCAACTGTGATCAAATTGAACCATTTGAGATTTATCCAAATTATCCAAAATTGAAAAATTGAAAAAAAAATCGATCGATTACCTGAGTCTGTAATCTAATGGATCGGCAGTATGCGTTGCTGGATTTAATAGTTCGCCTAATGTATGATTGCCAGTACAAAATAATTTTAATAGATGAAAACATAGATCGTATATTGATTTTCCACTATTTATTTCAAGTTCGTAATCATCTCCTTTGTATTCGGGTTTCGGTATAGTTGTATAAGCGCACGAATCACTTGTATCGAAAGACATTTCGTAATGATCTAATATATCTCTTATCGAACCAGTTGGAGATGAAAAATACCTATAATATATATACGTAATATATATTCTAATAATTTAATAAAGTTATACATTGCATCGCTTTAGAAAGCATGATATTTACGATAAATGAACAGCTAATGCTCTCTTCCAGTCGAAACCTTCGCAGACATTGATAATACCATGTTTACTGGGCACAAGTGGTTCACCCGCTATCAATGCGTAAAGTTTTAATCGATCTAACGAGATTTTTTCATCAACATGGTCACGTCGCCATAATGCAATTTGTTGCTTTATTAACGCCTTTATAGGCATTCCACTGCATAATTGTGCCATTAATAAAGCCAAACAATGATCGCCTACTTCTCGCGCAGTTTTACATGCCTCTTCTAATTCAAAAGCTTCGTTTCCACCGATGGTGGATAAAAAAAATAAAAAAAATAAAAAAAAAAACAAAAAAAAAACAAAAAAAAAGAAAAATTCGAAAAAGAACATAATTATATTATATGTAACTTCATATTTAACTTAAACGAATTAAAGAATTGTGTAAAACATAACAGAAAATTTTTTATTATAAGCGATACATACCAGATAGTAAAAGCAATATCTTTGTTTCGGTACTAATGTTCATATCCTCCCATACAAGCGTTTTTCGTATAACATTTCTTAACCATTCCCCGAAAGCCTCTCGCCGTGCTATTACGACACTATGATCTTTCGGATTTTCTAAAACAAGTAACGAAACCAGTAATTTATATTAATTTTCATTTTTATATGCATGTATATTGGAAACAAAAAAAATAGATGACGATAAATCTAAACGTGAAAAAAATCTAAAAATAACAAAAGAAATGGAGACGGAATCATAATTCGTAATCGTGCGACTAAATTGTAAATTAATGTATCTATAGATCATACCTGAAGCAACATTTATATCAGGTAAAGTCCCCCAAAGAGCTACGCATAGTTTCCAAACATTAGCAACGTACGAAGCAAAACAATCTGTACTAAACTGTTCCGCGAATTCTTCGGCTAAACTACAATGCGCGTGTAAAGCCATACTTGCTTTATTAACATCTGTATCTACGTCAAAAATTGGGCAATCTCCTTCTTGATTCATTACACGATGGGACAATTGAATTTTTAGATGACCTTCTATGCTTTCCTTAAATAATATTCATAAAAAATAAAAACAAAAATGTAAATATTATTATTTTTAATTCTACGCAACACGCTAATAGTGAAATTTACCTTGAATATTTTAACGCGATCATCATCGGTTCTGTTACCACCCAAGATTTGAATACGTTGCACTATCGCGACAGATGATGTATCTTCCGGGGAACGACCACATACGTAAGATCCAATTTCTTCGAATGGACTATTTAATGGTACCTCGTCAGCTTGTTTTCTAGTGTTCAATGTAAGTAACGTTAAACCGCGTCCCCAACTTGGTTTGAACATTCTTCCCATTTGTATACCTAAATAAATACGTAAACAAGTAGGTACACATTTATATTACGCGTATACATCATCTACGTGAACTCGTAATTAAAAATTCGTAATTAAAAAAATTCGTAACATACGATAATATTATAATGAAAATATTTTACCCATATCGGCAACGGAACGAGATTCTAGTTTATGTATAATAGACTTTGATAATGGAACGGCTTCAGAAATCCATTTAAAAATTATAATCACAGGAGAAATCGAAGGATCCGGTAAAACTTTTTCATATATCGATGATTTTTTAGCAATAATATCCATCGAGTGTTTCATCTTAGAATCTATAGTATAAATCGATTCTTTTTTAATTTTCGAAATGCATAAAATATCTATTTTACACGTAATTATTAATATGAAATTACCTAACTTTGAAAGTGCTGGTTCTTCGTAACTAATTGTTGGTGTATGATGAATCGTCAAATTTGATCGTAACATCGAATTGTAATTTGATTCGTAGTTTTGATCCTCATCGATTTTTTGAACGGTATTGATGAAACTTCGCAAAGAACTTTTATGACCAGAAGAAAGAAATAATCTACGATTTGATTCTGAAATAATATTTCAATTTCGAATAAAGATCATTATAAGATTCGCTGTAAAAATCAGAAAATGAATAATATAATTTGTACATATATATTATAAAATTTTACCTTGATCATAAATCTCTTCGTCACTACCGTCGAAGAAACTAGCTTTCATTAATTGCAATTTATGACTGTCGGTACCCAAAATGCGAGCACTATCACCAGTTGGACTTATTGGCAATCGTTTTTCATGATTATGATCTACATCCTACAAAAAATTTATTCAACATTTATTTAATCGCAATTGCATATAATAAATAATAAAATTTCTATTTCATTATAATTTCTGTAAGTAATTAAATAATTTTAATTAAAATCTCACTAAAGCTTTTGACTGTTCCAGTTTAGTCGCGCATTTCTGTTGAGTTGTGGTGCACAGTTTTAATCTTTTTGTATCATTCACTGTAGGGACATTATTATCATCTTCATCCGAATCGCTTAGACCATATTTAGAAAAATGATCTACCTAAACGATAAGTAAAAATACTGACTACAATAAAAAAGTAAATATGAGAGATTATGAAATTATATAAAAGTGATTATTACCTTAAAAACCCAAGAACCAGTTTCGGGGCGATATTCTAAAAATTTGGTATCGTGTTTCGCTGATACTCTTCGTAATTTTTCCTCATATCCCATTGCCAATAGTCGACAGGGATCGGTAATATCTTTATGTAAAGATTTATCGTGTGGCCATACTTGATCTAAAGTAACTTGTGCTTTACGGTTTAATCCTTGTCCTATAGCTGGTTTTTTCTCGTCGTCTGGATAAATGATAACTTCTTTGCGTCGAAAATGTACGATATCATCTAAATTGAGACCGTATATATCAAATGATTCAGGGAAATATACATTTCCGTAACCTTCGCGACCAACTGTGAAATTTGGTACAATACACTTTTCACCATCAACATATTCGTGTAATTCGTCAAGTGATGGAATTGTGTAATAACCAACACGTGTCAATGTCACTTTTGCTGCATTTGTTTTCCCATTAGAATTTTGTAACGTTGAAAAAGAACTTTCATCTAATTCTTGACTCGAATCAGAATTTCGAATCACAATATCCGTTTTATCGACGAGAGATGAATTCTTTATAGACGTATCCACAGAAGTATTAATTTCAGAGCATATTTGATTTGATGGGCTAGCATTAGCATAAGGTCGCAATTCGCTAATTGTATTATTTATCATTTCTTCGGATAATACGTTCGGACTAGAGAGCAATGAACGTTGTCCGTCGAATGATTCTTCGTTTAAATTTTTTGCATTTGCATTTCGTGGAAGACTTGTTTTTAACCATGACGAAGATGATCTTCGATCATTTGTTAATTGCCGATTATTATCCTGACTATGATTCTCTTTATCTATAGTTTCGATAGTTGTATCTTCGATATATGAATTCGTCATGGATGATCTCTCTTCTCCCTTATCAGAAGATTGTATGTTTTTTGTTCCATTATGAGAATTTTCGGTAGGTGATGAAACTATTGAATTCAATATCGATTTTGGACGTAATACTAAACGCTTTGCATTTGGACGAGGTTGAAACGCTTCCGAAAGTGGATCTTCCTCTTCAAGACCTTCGAATATTGATTTCTACAAAAATTCGTTATAAATATTCGATCTAAAAAAATTTACATGATATAAAAATTTTACCTTAAAAGTCACTTTGATTTTCGGAGATTTATTATCAGCAGTAACTTTATATTGTGGACCGTTTAACAATTTAGAAGGTGCGTTCGCCGGTTTTAGTAATTCTTCTGTTTTACCAGAAGCCTAAAATTATATTATATTTATATCATATTATATATACAACATTCAAATGTGAAAACATTTAAAATTTAAAAACATGCAAAAATATCGAATTGGGTTGGGTTTCTAAAATGAAAATACGTCGTGATTCAAAATTATCAGGATTCCTGAGAATTTTGACATTGTTTTTTTTTAATTTTATGAACAAATATAGTTCCAAAATGTTATTTTTAGGAATCCTAATATTTTCATGAATCCCAAAATTTTCATGAATTATGAGATATTTTCTAAACTAAAAATTATTCCCGATCCAATCTGATCTGATCTCTTCCCGTATCGTTTCGAGCAAATGTTTTTTTTAGATTCTCTATTGCGATTTTAGATCTCTATCCTTAAAAATAAAACTTATTTCTCTCTTATTTCTACATTTATTTATTTTAATTATTTTCAAAATTAAATACGGGAATGGAGAAATAGTGTGAAAATGAGAAAATAATTTACCGGTAAAAGATTTTTTAATAACGGTGAATCACCAAATGGCGCAGACACCAAAGCCAAAATTTGTTGATGCACTGGTACAGTTCCCGAACTCTTTGTTTGATTAATATTACTCCTGAAAATGAAAATATATTTTTTAATCGATTTTGATATATATACATATGTGAATAAAAATCAAAAATAAAAAATTTGATATAATACCCAGCACCAAGTAATCCTGTTCCAATACCCGTTCCTATGTTTGTATTAGTTCCAAATGTTGAAGATCCGAATGTCCCCGCTGTATTAAATGTTGCATTGTTACCAGTGTTTCCGAATAAACCACCTGGTTTTTGTTGAGCGAATAAAGTAGAACCACTACCTAACATCAAACTTGTATTTGTACCTAAATTAAAATAAATTCATATCATTCGTATAATTGAAAAATTATTTTATTATGCTTTATTTATTATATATGTTTTATTATGTTATATTCTCTCATCAGTTTTGTTTAACTTATGACAAACAGAAAAAAGAATGAGATCATTTTATGAGATATATTTTATTAAATAAAATAATTAAAATTTTATAAAAAAAATGTTTAAATAATAAATAAAAAAAGAATTATAATAAAAATATAAACTATTTAAGGCTTAATATATTGATTTGATTTTAATAATAAAATAAATATACATATATGTAAATTTACCAAGTCCGGATGATGGTGTAGAAGTCGAACCAAAAGAGAATCCAGGTGTTTGTCCTGTAGGTTTAAAAGGTGTATTAAACAATGAAGCACCGGAATTTTGACCTGCAGTGAAACCTGTTGTAGTTCCAAAAGTTGATGGTGTAGTCGAGCCGAAAGACGAAGTCGTTCCAAAACCAATTGTTCCAGTTGATTTGGCACCAAATAAACTAGTACCAGTATTGCTCGACGGCGTTTGACCAAAATTAGAGAATGCAGCGCTAGACGAAGTGGAAGGTGCATTGAAAGCTGACTTATTTTGATTAAATAAACCAATACTCTATAAAAAGACAATAAGAATAAATAAAAATATTAATATGCAATCATCGATAAAAATAATAGGATTTTTATTAAATATTTCTTGTTTGCATTACCTGATTCGATTGCGTTGAACCAAATGTAGGACCGAAAGTAGTGTTTTGTCCCGTATTGATACCGAAACCTGTACCAGCATTTTGATTAGTATTGCTGGCTGCAAAAAGTGGTGTTGGAGCTGCTGCTATAAATAAAAATAAATTGTTATATTTTTACAAAAAGGTATAATTTTTATGTCTTTATATATATATATCAATATATCGAAACAATAATAAATAAATATATTAAAATCATTATTATTAAAGATAAATGAATTTGATACTTACTACCAAAAGGTTTCTGGGTATTGCTACCAAATAAATTTGTGCTTGGAGTAGAATTGAAAGCGAAATTATTTGTTGTTGTTGTTGCTGGTGTACCGAAACTTGTTATAGGCTTCCCAAATAACCCACTTGAGCCAGATTGTGTGGTAGCTCCAAAACCTCCGCTCATTGCACCAAAACCTAATTTAAGATACAAAAAAAAATATTAGAAGGAAAAAATAAATAATTCAATTTTAAAACTTAAAAATTAAATCTTAAAATATAACATCTAATAGATATACAATAACTAATTTGCATTAGATTACCCGTTGTCGCAGTACTAGTACCTGCCCCTGCATTGCCAAAAGGTGAAGGTTGTGCCGGTGTACCAAAAATTCCTGTACCAGGTCCTAATCATCAAATGAAAAAAAAATAAATAATTGTACAATACAAAACATGAATCTTTATTATGAGAAATTTTGATATATAAGATTACCTTTCCGTCCCACAGAATAATCTTCAAAACGTAACTCCTCGTAAGACTTTGATTCATATTCTTTCATTGATGCGATACACCAATGCCTCGCCGATATAGTATGAGATATACCGTTCTTGGACATGGAATCGGTAGTAATCACAGGAGTAAATTTAACAACAGTACCGGTCATACTTGTGGTTGCAGTGTTTGTATTACCAAAACCTAGAATAAACAAAGTAGAAATAATAAAAGAATAGATTCTTCTTATCATGAATGATACGATTAAATATTACAGACATACCAGGTGTTGTACCAAATAAATTAGTATTTCCAGTAGTACTGCTTTGTCCAAAAGGAGTAGTTTGTTGAGTTGACTGTTGAGGTTGTCCAAATAAATTCGTTCCAGATGTAGCGCCGAAACCAAATCCAGCTGGTTTGTTTGATTGACCAAATGCTGAAGTTGCGGTACTTGTACCAAAAAGATTTGTACTTGCATTTTGCTGAGTACCGAATAAGTTGGTATTGGTATTTGTTGTGCCAAATCCTATAAAAAGACAAAAAAAAAAAAAAATTACATTTTTATTATCCAATTTATAAAGAATTAATATTAAGAATAAAAAGGAACTAAAAAGGAAAAAATAATAATAATTAATAATATTAAAACATTAATAATCATTTATTCTTATTTATTCTCTTTTTAAAAAATTCAACAAAAGATTGCATTAATAAAATTTTGATAGCTATGTTATTAAACATTTTATATAAAATATTTTACCAAATATATCAAATAATCTATAAATTGTTACCTCCAAAAGATGGTTGAGTAAATGCAGGTGGAGTTGTAGTATTACCAAATAAGCCACCAGTAGTAGAGCTCGCAGGTTTTGAACTAAAGAGAGAAGTATTACTACTACCAAAGACTGGTGCAGCACCAGTGCCAAAACTTGTTGTAGTGATTGGTTTACCAAATGCCGACTGTCCAAATGGACTGGATTGCGTAGCTGTATTGAAACCACCTTTAATAATAAATTAATTAATTTATATAAAAAAATGAAAGAAGATAAAAAATTATTATTTGTTTTACTTACTGAACGATGTACTTCCAGACTGCCCAAACATACTTAATATAATGATCCTGATTTTCTTTTAACAATTATTGACACCTGCAATAAATTATTAAGTAAAAATATTCGAAATAAATATTTCAAAATTTATAAAATTTTATAAAAATATTACATTTAAATTTATTAAAATTATTTTACATTTTACCAATTATTTATAAAAGCAACACGTTGTATAATATAATATATATATACTAATATATCAACTGTACATGTATAATATACGTATATTATATCTTATATATATTTTCTGAGATCTATTAAGTACGATCGAATCAAAATAATATGTGAAAATGCAAAATACTTACGCGTGATAATGTTACGGTTAATATATATATTTTTTTTTTTTTTCTTTTCTTTTAAAACGTTAGGAAAGTTACCGTTATTACAGTAGTAGGCACAAGTTGTCATTCACTGTAATTGTAAATCATTTGTCAGAATTGTTATGAATACATTAAAATCGTTCGTTAAAACTTTATATATAAAGTCAATTCTTCGCAAACTTTACATCTTATTATATTTGTTTTGGTACAATAATTATATGAAAAAGAGGTTACACAAATCAAATTTTAAACGTTGATACCTAAAAATTCAACAAACGAAATAATATGAAAAGCGATAATGTATAGCTTCGCGAGATTTGTACCTTCTATTCAACTACTGATTACTGATTATATACATACAATTACTGACAATTCTACCGCATATAAATCACATACGCGTAATATACGTCGTAAAATTGCAAATCTCGAAAATCAATCGATAATACAGCAACAATATTATAATTTTCATACCAATAAATCTGTAACAATCAGGTTAGACAAACTAAAAGACACAAAAGTTCTGTAACTTGTATGTCAATTTTCATTGATTGATTTATATTTAGAGATTTTTTTCTCAAATTGAATTACAACAAATAACTACATAGAACTAGAACTTTTCTAATTTAATGGCAACTAGGGACTTTACTATTATTATTACTATTATTATTACTATTATTATTATTATTATTATTATTATTATTATTATTATTATATTTATATTTTTATTTTGCATAATGAAATTAAACGATGATCAATATTTTGGATTACAAATATTACATCATTATACAAGTTTATTAAATTAAATATATATTAAAAAATAAATTATGAGATATTGTTAATATGAGAAATTAAAAAATTATTTATCTATATACGTACGTATATACATACATATATATAATTTTATATATATAAAATTCGATTGAAATAAGATCCAATAGAAAAACAGACTAATTTTGCTTTGATATACACATATGTACATAAATGTACGTGTAAGTAGGTGGGTAGAATGCATTTATAAAAATAATGGCTGACGAGTAGTGTTATCACATATAAAAAGAAGCGATTATATGAATTTCACTTGTGTGATTCAAATCGAACAAAGTAAAATTTTTTTATATATTAAAGTACATAATAGATATGATACAAAATGTTACGAATTCAACCGATAATAATTAAATAATCGAGCAAGTTCATCAATTAATCTGAATTTAGAATCTTGCAAAATTCAGATCTGAAAAAAATTTACAATTATATGTATGGATATAAGAATGAAGAAAAAAGTTCATAGAAGAAAGATAATGTGTTGATCGTATGATCGTTTTATTTATCATACAACTTCTTATCAAATGATTCAATGAAGTCATATTGTTTAAAAGAGAAAGGATACTTTCGGTCACGATGCGACCTATACGATACATTTCGTGTGTTTTTCTTCGATTAATTTAAACTATTATCCTTTGTATTTTATTAAATTTTTCTATATATTATCGAAAACATTTAACACAATGGTTCACATACCAAGTGCGTATACTTACAATTTTTGGGCGAAATCACCCACGGAAGTTGTTGAACTTACTTGTTTAATGCCAAATGGGGTCGTTATACCCTTGGAAACTAATCGCAATATTACTTTGGCCGAAATTAAAGAGGTAGGTTAAAAAAATATATAAAAATGTAATTTTTATATATATATATATATATGTATTACATATATATATGTACAAAAAAAAATAAATATAAAAATGTATTAATACCGATATAAATTCTTCTAAAGGATCTCTGGGATGAAGCCAGCAAATATCCTCTTCACGGTACATTAAAAGATGCTCCGTCCTATGTATTTTCATGTATTAATTCGAATGCAGAAGCGGAAGAATTACGAGATGAAACTAGACGTTTGTGCGATATTAAACCATTTTGTTCTGTGCTTAAAGTTATAGAGCGTGAAGGTGTTAAAAGTGATAGAAATTTAGATTCTCGAATTGGTGTTCTCATTGGCAAAGGATTACACGAGTTTACAGCATTAAGAAATTCTGAAGTAAATGACTTTAGGTGGAAAATGAGAGTTTTAGGAGATGAAGTTGCAATGGCAAGACAAAAAAAATCTTGGATGGAAAAAGTACGTTATCAATTTCCTACGCGATTAGCACCAACTGCCACAATACCAAAAAATATCGAATGTCGATTAAAAGATGGAAATATCGTTCTTGTTACTAAATTTGAAAATACAGAGGTAAGAGAACAATTGAATTTTATTATTTTTTTTATTATCAATTTATTATTTTTTTAATTATCACATTATATATAAAAATTAAAAAACATTGCTTTACATTGGATGAATACAATATCATATAGCAAATGTTTTTTTTAATCATTGGATTTAATTAGATATGTGAACTATAGGATATTTTTCATTGTCGATATTTGATAAGTTCTTACTTTCCTCAATCGCTATATTCTCCATGGAGTGTAAAAGTTTATTAAAAATTTTATTTGTATTATTATTAGCATTTTGATTATCTTCAAACTTGCATGACTTTTTAGACTTAAGAATTTTAAATTTTACACAATTATTTTGTTTAGAATTTTCTTTATCAGTTTGTTCATTATGATTTTCATAATCTTCTAAATTTTTAATCGAACAGGAAGTATGTTTGATTTTAACAGAATTATTTAATGGAAGTGATTGAGCAGAGTTTTGTAATCCTTGTCTATCAGTGGATTGTTTTTCATTAATTTCTGTACTATCGCTATTACTTTTTTGCGTGACATCAATGAAGTCTTCCAAGATTTTGTGCTCTCCATGATTCACAAGATCCATTTTTAATTCTGTTTGTGCAGCGCACATTTGAGCCTTTTAAAATATATAAAAAAAAATTATATACCATTTTTTTTAAAAATAAAGATGAAGAAATAAAATTATCAAAAATAAGAATAATTACCTCCAGAGACAAAGCTTTGGAACGCCAATAATTTAATTGTTTCGTAATAGTCAATTTTGTTTCTTCTTGTATCAAAAATTTTGTATAAAAATCTTCTACTTTTGTACGTAGTTCATCCGTTTCTTTTTTTTTGGTATCCAAAAGTGATTGAAAGTAGCTTTAATTTTTAAAGTAGAAAAAAAAAAGTGTAAGGAAAAATGTAAAATAGAGAAACAAGATAAAATAGAGAGACAAAAGGATATTAATTAATGCTAGAATTTTATTAATATATATTTATATAATTCATTTTATACCCAAAAGATGTGTCGCTACGATCTAATTGTCTTGAATCATTCTTCTTAATTTCACATTTCAATTTACTTTCGAGATCCGATATTCTATTTTTATATTTTTGAATTAACTCCTCATTCTCTGTTGATATATGATTTGTATCATTTTCCCATTTTCTAAACGTTGCAACACGTTCTGCTTTTAACATTTTAAGTTCTGCAGTTTGCGATTTATATATGCGTTTTAATTCTATATATTTCTCACGCAATACATTCATTTTACTCATTATGTTCTGCCGACGATCTTCTACTTCAGCAAAGAGTGAATTACCTGTATAAAAAAAATTTTAAAAATCTTAAATGAAAATAATTAAATTTTATTAATACTCGCCTTTACGTGATTCACATGTAGCATCTATTTGTAACGATGCCACCTCTGCACGTTTTAGAATAAGCTCTGCGCGAATTTCTTCTAAAGTTTGATCTTTTTCGTGTAATTCCTCTTTGATATTCTATTCAATAGAAATAATATTTTATATTTATTTATATTTTATTTCTAATATTCTGATAAATCAATAAATTTAAATTTAAAATCATAAATTTTTTTTAACAAATATATCAATTTTTTATACTCACTTGAGTATAGTATTCATAATTATCGCATCGAGTTTTTAATTCCTCGATCATTTTTTCTGCATGTTCATTTTTTCCTTTCTCTTCTCGCAGTATAGATAAAAGTTCGTCAACATGATTTTTTAAGGAAATATTATCTGTTTCAAGAGAAAGATTTGTAGATTGATCTTTGATAGTATTGCATTCAGTTTTTATACATTGATTAGCATTTTGTCGTAATTCTTCAATTTGTTGTGCCTGTTGTGTTAATTTTTTTTCTAAATTTGAAATTATATTTTCATAATCTTTTGTAAGAATACGATATCTAAAAGGAAAAAATAAAAAGCAAAAAATAGGAGAAAGGTTAACAAACAATATTATTTATAAAAATTTTGTAAATTTACTTTTCTTTGTCTTTGAAAATAATTTGCTCTTTTTCCAAGATTCGTCCCTCAAGGGAACGTTCAAGTAATTCATTTGCTTCTTGAGCTTCCCGTAACATAACTTCGTTTAATTCGAGTCTTCGTTTTAAATTATGAATTTCTTGTTTACATTTTTCGTATTCAACTTGTAATAGTTTATAGGAACGATCGTTACATATGTCCGTGTATTCTTCGACATATTCTTCCACATTTATCGAATCTTGTGTAGACATATTTTAAGGTTAACTTTTATTATGTGCGTTCAAATTTAAAGACGAATCGTTATGAACTTTGTTTAAAAATCAACAGATATATATCGTATACTTATCTTCTACTTATTTCTTTGAATTACAGTTACAATATATGAAAAGTGTAGACATATATATTTTATGGCTTCCCTTTCTATTTTATCTTTCTCCCCTTCTCCCGGTATTTCCACTTATCGTCATCCCCCTCTCCCTTCGCGTATTTCCTGTTCTGTTAGCGAATTCCCGCCAAAAAGTAAGAAATCGAAGAAAATCGTTAAAAGAATAAAATTTTCAAAAAAGAAATAAAAGTTATTTTATCATCTTAAATAGACATATTCATAATTTGCGTATGATTATAATTTATTTCAGACAGCCTTCACATTTCAAATATCGCATAGTACGACGCCATATCAATTATTGGTATCTATATTAAATAAACGAGCAAACACTTTAATGTCCAAAGGACATCCAAATGATTTTACTCTGAAGGTTTGCGGCCAGGAGGAATATTTAATAGGAGATTATCCTTTAATACAGTTTAGTTATATTCAAGATTGTGTAGCAAAAGATATTACTCCTACATTGGTCACTCTAAGCAGAGATAGCGTCTCTGTTGATCAAGAAAATACTTCGGAAAATATAGAGGCAGATACTTTGCAACGTACAAGACCATCCTTTTCCACGCTAACCTTACGCAAAAAGGGTAAACATGTGTCTGCTTGGAAAATAGAAGAACCGTTTGTTTTCACTGTCAATGCGATATCACGATTAAACTGCGATGCGGCTCATCGCACCGTTGAGGTATAAACTTCTCGTTTTTATCATATCTTTTTGAAAAGAATTAATCTTGATTTCTCCGTTGAATTTTACATCTACAGATTGGTCTCCAAGCCGGTCTTTTTCATGGTGGAAAATCTTTGTGCGAAAGTCAGAAGACTAAAGAGACTGTCGTCAATTCTGACGGTAGTTGCGAATGGGAAGAAACTTTAAAGTTTGATATAAAAGTACGAGATATACCCCGAATGGCTAGGCTGTGTTTTGTTTTATATGAAATTAGTAAGACTGCGAAAGGATTGAAAAGTCGTAGATTAGTTAAAGATACCAAACAAGAATTTTTTATAAATCCGTTGTGTTGGGCTAACACGACTATATATGACTTTAAATCACAATTAAAAACGGGAGCGATGACGTTATATACGTGGACATATGCCGAGGATATGCAAAATGATGATCTTTTGCATCCTCTGGGAACGGTAGTGTCAAATCCTCATATAGATAGAGCGGCTGCTTTAATGTTAACATTTCCAAAGTAAGTTTAGTTTTTTCTTTCATTTCGCTTCTTCTTCTTCTTCCTCTTCTTTTTTTTCTCTTCTTTCCCCGAAAATATTAAAAAATTATTTCCCTTTTATCCCCTTCTCTTCCATCATTTTTCGATATTATAATACGTATATTTTTTTAATAATTAATTTCATATTATTGCTTATCGTTTTTATATCGTTTACACGTTCTTATTAGTTATGGGAAAGAGAAGTCGGTTCTTTATCCTACTCCGGAGAAAATGGTGGAATACGCGAGAAAGTTGCGAGAATCATCTACCGAACGTTCGATTCAAGAAGAACCTAATCAAGAATCTGATGTTGGTAAGCAGCAACTTGAACAACTTCGATTATTAGCGGACAGAGATCCATTACACGAGCTTCACGAACAAGAACGAAAGATAATGTGGACGTTAAGGCATCATTGTCTCCTTGAAATTCCCACGCTCTTGGCCAAGTTGTTGCACTGCGTGGAATGGAATGATCATAGGTGAAAATCTAAATATTCGAAATACCAAACGATAGGAGTTATTTTAACATCGTCCATTTTCATAGAAAAAGAGAACGTTTAAATC
Source organism: Apis cerana (assembly GCF_029169275.1). Classification (NCBI taxonomy): domain Eukaryota; kingdom Metazoa; phylum Arthropoda; class Insecta; order Hymenoptera; family Apidae; genus Apis; species Apis cerana. Next base: position 15,794,461 of record NC_083862.1, on the reverse strand, counting down.
TACTTTCCGATTCTCGACGTATACAGGGAAGTAGCTGAAGCTACGGCGCTGGTGCAACAGTGGCCCAAATTATCCGTCGAAAAGGCACTTGAATTATTGGATTATGCTTATGCTGATCAAAATGTTCGAAGTTTTGCTGTACGTTGTTTAATGGATGTCAGTGACGAGGATTTGAGCCTTTATCTATTGCAATTGGTACAAGCGTTAAAACATGAAAATTATTTATCCTGCGATTTGACGGAGTTTCTACTGAGACGCGCGCTTAACAATCGAAGAATCGGTCATTTTTTATTTTGGCATCTTAGGTTGGTGTAATTTCGTCTATTGCATTTCATATATATTTTCCTTTTCTTTCGTATATCTTTTTATTGAGTTCAATGAAAGAGAAAAGCTATTTACTCCTTTTCTATTTTCTATATTTATCTTTTATGAATGTTCTATTTTTTTTTTTATTTTTTTTTTTTGTTAGATCAGAGATGCAAGTGGGTGCTGTATCTGTTCGCTTCGGTTTAATATTAGAAGCGTATTGTAGGGGAAGTCAGCAGCATATGCGGTCACTATTTAAACAAATGGAATGTTTGGGTAAATTGAAAAGTGCTTCCGAACAAATAAAACAGAGAAAAGACCGGAAAGCTGCGTTACAAGGATTTCAAGAATTTATTCAAGAACCCCATTGTCAAGATGCCCTATCGAACGTTTTAAATCCATTGGATCCGAGTTTCCGATGGAAACGCATTAAGTAAGCTTCTACGTTAAACGTATAATTGTTATGAGAAATTTGTGAATTTGTGTGAAACGAAAATTAATAATTTACAGAATTGAAAAATGTAGAGTAATGGATAGTAAAATGCGACCACTTTGGCTAGTTTTTGAAAATGCCGATCCATTCGGTGACGATATTTACTTGATACTCAAACATGGAGATGATTTGAGACAAGATATGCTTACACTACAAATGCTACGAATCATGGATAAACTTTGGAAAAGAGAGGGTTTGGATTTACGTATGAATCCTTATGGTTGCATATCAACGGAAAATAGAGTCGGTATGATCGAAGTGGTTTTAAATGCGGAAACAATTGCAAATATCCAAAAGGAAAAGGGAACTTTTTCGGCAACAGCTGCTTTTAGGTATATTTAAATAGAAAATTCCATCTTTACCACACAATTTGAAAATGTTTTCTACATTATATTATTATTATTATTATTGTTGTTATTGTTATTGTTATTATCATCATCATCATCATCATCATCATCATCATTACCATTACCATTACTATTATTATTGTTATTGTTATTATTATTATTATTGTTATTATCATTATTATTATTATTATTGTTATTGTTATTGTTATTATTATTATTATTATTATTATTATCATCATCATCATTATATTTCTATAGACGAGGATCTTTGCTTGCTTGGCTAAAAGATCATAATCATACCGAAGCAGCATTGAATAGAGCTATCGAGGAATTTACTTTGAGTTGCGCGGGTTATTGTGTGGCTACGTATGTTCTTGGAATTGCCGATAGACATTCGGATAATATAATGGTGAAGAAAACCGGGCAATTATTTCATGTTGATTTTGGTCATATACTTGGACATTTTAAAGAGAAATTTGGATTCAGACGTGAACGTGTACCTTTTGTGTTAACCAATGATTTCGTGCATGTAATAAACAAGGGTCAAACAAAAAAAGGTCAAGCAGTTGAATTTCAACGATTTCAGAGTCATTGTGAACAAGCTTTTCTCGTTCTACGGCAACATGGAGGACTAATATTGTCCTTGTTTGCTATGATGATATCAACGGGATTACCTGAATTATCATCGGAAAAAGATCTTAATTACTTAAGAGATACTTTGGTATGATATCATTTTTCTTTCTAATCTTTTCCCTTCTTTTGAATGACAAAAAAAAAATTAAATCAATTTTTTTGAAATTAGGTACTCGAGATGTCCGAAAGTGAGGCACAAAAGCATTTTAGGAGTAAATTTGATGAAGCTCTTTGCAATTCGTGGAAAACTTCATTAAATTGGGCCTCTCACAATATGTCCAAAAACAATAAAACAACATGAATAAACGAACAATTGGATAAAATATAAATGGAACGAATAAGTGAATCCGATTGTTCTGCTTATAGACAAACGAGAGTATTATCGCATCAATAATTTACGTTTAAATTACGTGAAAAATTGAAAGCCGATGATAGATATTTTCTTCGAAAAAGAATACGTTCGATATAAAGAAAGATAAAGTGATCTAACGTTTTTGATCACAAATAATTATCTTTCTCGTTGCTGTGCGACAGTAACGCGTGTACGCGTGCGCATCCTTATCGTGACTATCTGCCTTCACTCCTTTCTCTCTCTTTGTCTTTCTACCTTGAACATTTTTACTACGCGCACGCGCATATGCAAACATTCGATTCTTTATTGTACATTCATACGCTATATCTTTACTCTCCTCCCTCTTTGCCACATTTTTAATAGGTGGGTGGAAAATAGAAGCAGAATACGTATATAGTACATATCATTGGTTCATATTGCGAGCGCGAAATTCTCATAAACAGAACAGAGACGAGTATTTCTTTGAAAGGAATGTTTCACTCATAAGACATTCACTCGTCGTATTAGATTATCGCAGTATCGTGGCTGTGCCGTTCTACCAGCACTCTTTATAATCTTTACCAGATTGTAATAAGGAATGTTCGAAGGATTGATGAAAAATTCTCGATAATCCTTGAAATTTCCGAATCTTAAAATATTATTATATCGATTGTAATAAACGAAGTTATTCTTCATGTTGCTTTTTCATTATTTGAAAAACCTATATGTAGAAATACTACGAAATCCCGATACTTTTGTTAAATATATGATCATTGAAGACAAAAAAAAGATAAAAGAAACAAGGAAAGAGAAAAAAAAATAATTGAGAAAAAAACGAAATAAAAAAGACAATAAAATGTGATATAAGTACAAGTTACAGTGAAAGTTCTTTCGAAATTTTTTTTTTTTTTTTTTATTGTACAGAGTTTAACTTTTTGAAATGTTTGTACAACTTGTAACTTAATTCTTATTATTATTTAAATAAATGTACAAAAAGAAAAATAGGATGGAAAAGATTTATAAAAAAAAATGAATATATAAGGTATAATAATATCGAATAACATAATTACGTATGCAAGGCTGTCATGCCGGATTTTTTTACTTTGTTATTGGCTGCGTTACCCGTAAGCTCGTGGATCACTGGAGTCGCATTACATAAGTTGACACGAAGCGACGGAACAACGAATGGAGGTGGAAGACGACTGCAATCCGAGAACATTGTGCACACTGTGGGTACTTCGAACCTCGAGCTCTATCTGATCATAAACCGAGTTGATCACATCGAACACTTTTTTCGAACTGCATTGTTTTCAATTTTCATTAAGTTGCACGCAATAGCAGAACAGGGAAACGTTTACGTGTGCGCGGTCTATTTGAATAATATTTCTTCTTTCATTTTTTGGAATTTTTATATCGAATTTATCAACATTCGTATAAATAAATTGCATATCCGTTCCTCAAAAGAGCTTGATTCCAAAGGAAAGGATTATATAGAATTATTTTATGATGTGTTAAATTTTTATTTATCGTTGTTCAAAAACCGATTCGGTGCCTCTTAAATAAGATTGATCGCAGTTTTATTTGTATATCTATGTTCGGTGATACCTACGTTTCGCAAGATAATTCGAAGGAAAATTATAGATGAAATTGATAAGAAGTTAAATCTGGGAAAAAAACTAAATATGACTGCAACAGAAGAAACTGAACCTTTGATATCATCGAAAGGTTTAACTAGTTGTCGGAATAAACCACAAACGATCTTATATGATGCGATTTCATTGGTAAGCAATTAAACGATTTAATTAAATTCTTATATGTGTCATTTATTACACTATGTGAATTTATTTTAAATTTCACAAAATTGTAAATTAGTATTATTTGATAAAAATATTCTGAGTGTATTATACTTTTGGCCTCGTTCAATGCTTGAACGAAGATTATGATTATATGGCTTCCTCGATGTTTACGGTTTTCCCGTGATTATTTTCATTATTATTTCGAAATGATATTTTTATAAAATGTTGTTTCTGAAAATATAAACGAAAGGATAAGATAAAATATATGAATAATAGTAGAACGAAATAAGTTAATTATTTTTTGTAATTTTTTTTTCTTCTTTCTACAAAAAGAATTTTATTTTATTTTTTATTTTTTTTTTTTTTTTTTTTTATAATTTACATTTATTTCTCTTATATATTTCTGTTTGATGATTTTTAGGAAGAAAATGAAAGAATCGCAGTATCGAATTCCAAGATATCGTCGTTCAAATTAAAGCCGATCTTACATTCAAGAATAGGGATAACATCGAAGGATACATTGGTACAGCATTCCACAGGAAATACCGAAAACGAATCAATTACATATACATGGAGCGATTTAAACGTATACGCTGCTAAAGTAAACGAAAAGCCATGGGAAATTTTTTTGAAAAGAAGAAAATCTATCGAACGAAGACATTTATTGAAAGATGGTAAGAACGAAGATCGGAATCAAAAAGAATAAAGAATTAGATTAGAATTAAGATTAGAAGAAAATATTTCAATAAAGATTTATCGCGTAGAATTAATTGAGAATTGAACAATTAGAAAGAAACGAGTGTTTAAACTTTATCTCTATGTTGATATAAAATTTTTTATTACAGTATGCGGAGTTGCATATCCAGGTGAATTGTTGGTAATTATGGGATCATCAGGAGCTGGTAAAACAACATTATTAAACGCTTTAACATTTCGATCGGGTTGTGGAGTAATTGCATCTGGAGTGATGGCTGCAAATGGGCGAAGAGTATCTTCTACGATACTGACATCGAGAACGGCGTATGTGCAACAAGATGATTTATTCGTTGGCACTTTAACCGTTAAGGAGCATCTTTTATTTCAAGCTATGGTTCGTATGGATCGAAAAATACCTATGGAGCAAAGATTCGATCGAGTGCATCAAGTAATTAACGAGGTACATCGAATAAATATCTAGATTTATAATTATATCGTTTATAATTAATTTCAAGAAATGTTTCGTAGCTTGCATTAACCAAATGTAAAAATACGGTAATTGGTCAACCGGGAAGAATTAAAGGTCTCTCCGGAGGTGAAATGAAAAGATTGTCATTCGCATCAGAAGTTCTTACCGATCCACCGTTGATGTTTTGTGACGAACCTACATCAGGCCTCGATTCTTTTATGGCGCATCAAGTAGTTTCAGTATTGAAGGCTTTAGCCGGTAAGTAACATCGAGTTTGATCGAATAAATTGGATGGATATATACGCAGCCATGATTTTGCAGCACGTGGTAAAACGATCGTTGCTACATTGCATCAACCTTCCTCAGAATTATTCGCTCTATTCGATAGAATTTTATTAATGGCTGAGGGAAGAGTAGCTTTCATGGGTACGACATCGCAAGCTTGCACTTTTTTTGAAACGTAAGTATCTAGTAACACAATAAATAATACTTACTCTTAGAAATATTGTTGCGAATGCATGCTTTGTACGTTTCCATGTCTCACTTTCTTATTTTTTTCCATACTTTTTCTTCTCGTTATGCAGTTTATTAAGTAATAAAAATATTTGATGTTTACAGACTTGGCGCTGCTTGTCCTAGTAATTATAATCCGGCGGATTATTTTGTTCAAATGTTGGCGATTGTACCTGGACAAGAAACGTCTTGTCGTCATGCGATAAACACTGTATGCGACGCCTTTCAAAAAAGTGAACACGGTATTAAAATTGCACTAGAAGCGGAGACAATAAATAATGAATTCGATGATTCTATGCGAGATTCGAAATATTCGAAAAATCGATCGTTGTATAAAGCAAGTTGGTGCGAACAATTTCGTGCAGTTTTATGGCGTTCCTGGTTATCGGTTATCAAAGAACCTATCCTCATTAAAGTTCGTCTGTTACAGACTGTTGTAGGTATTACTATTTAAAAAAAAAAAAAAAAATTCGGTAGAAAATATATATTATCGATATAAATTATATTCTAAATATATATATATATATATATATATATATATTTATCGTTTGTTTTAGATGGTATCTTTATTGGTGGGAATCGTTTATTTCAATCAACGATTAGATCAAGACGGTGTAATGAATATCAATGGTGCTTTATTTATATTTCTCACCAATATGACTTTCCAGAACGTTTTTGCCGTAATCAATGTAAAATTTATTTGCTTATATAAAAATTATATAAAAATAAAGCGTAAAGTTATGCCATTTATGTGTATATATGTACGTATATGTGTGTATATTTCATTTATACTGTGTAGGTTTTTTGCGCAGAACTACCGATATTTTTACGAGAACATCGAAACGGCATGTATCGTACAGATGTATATTTTCTGTGTAAAACGCTCGCAGAAGCGCCTATTTTTATAGCAGTACCGCTTCTCTTCACTATTATTGCTTATCCCATGATTGGATTGTATCCGGGAATCGATCATTTTTTCATTACCGCTGGTATTGTTGCTCTCGTTGCTAATGTTTCGACATCTTTTGGTATGTTATTTACAATACACCATGAACAATTCTTCAACAAATCATACTTATATTTATTCGATGGAAAAATATATTTTTTGTAGGCTATCTAATATCCTGCATTAGCAACAATTTATCCATGGCGTTATCCATCGGACCACCAGTGATAATACCGTTTTTGCTTTTTGGTGGATTTTTCTTGAATACAGCGTAAATATAATTACAATTGGAATATATTTAATATTAATACATATATTTATATATGTATAATTTATATATAATATTTTACAGATCTGTTCCATTCTATTTTGAATGGTTCTCCTATTTATCTTGGTTTCGGTATGGAAACGAAGCGCTTCTTATCAATCAATGGTCGGAAGTGGAATCTATAGCATGTACGAGAAGCAATGCAACTTGTCCTAAATCTGGTCGAATGGTTTTACAAACGTTCAATTTTAAACAGGTTCGCGATATAATACATGTATATATATATTTATGATATTATATCCATTTCAACGCGGCAAGAGAGATTATATTTCGCTTCGAATACATGTTCGATTTATTTAATTTTTTTTTTTTTTTTTTTGCGTGCACGCAAGTATATATATTTTTTCTATTTATTTTATATAATTTTTATTTATCTTCTTATTTATCATTATTTTCGATTTTTAGGAACATTTTTGGATGGATATCGTATGCCTTTTTTCTTTAATTATCGCATTTCGTTTTTTGGCATTTCTGGCTTTACTATTAAAAACTGCGGGCAATTACAAACAAAGATAGAAAAAGAAAGATAGATTAAAAATTACATTAAAAATAATAACCGCTGTCATTTTTGTTTTATCAAAATCCGCGCACAAATTTTTTGCCGGATAACGTTACTTTTCTCCATAATTTATTGTTATTGTTATTTTATATTTTGTTCATTCATTTTACAACACATGAATGAACAAATATATTTGTAATTTTTGTTAGAATCCTATTAGAATCCACATTGAATTTATTTTACATAATTTTTGAACAAATTATATTTTTCATATGCAAAATTTTTTATTTATTCACTCATTTCTAAAACAGATGTATATTACAAAAGAATTATTGTATTAACATTTTTTATTATTATTTTATATCATTTGAATGAATAAAAGATTGTAAAAATATGTTTGAAGTTTTTCGTATATTTATATTTCGCATGTATTATAATTGATTGATGTTGTTTATAAAAAAAAAAAAATGAAAAAAGAAAGAAAATAAGGAAAAAGAAAAGATAAACGATTGAACTCGTGAATACTCGAATATAGTAGTAGATGTATTTTATTTTCTGCTAATTTTTATTGGTGATAAGCGGACAAGGATAAAGACAAGTACACCGCTGCTCTGTTGACCACCCTTCTAGTAGGTTCAAATATCGTTATAAAACCGGTTGTTATTCATACTATGCGAGTATATGTATGTGTGTGTGTAAGAAATAGTAATGAAATTTAATAATATGTATAATAACATAGGAATATAATAAAATGTATATATTTGTTCGATAATAAAATTAAAGAACGATATTATGCATCTTCCTTCCAAATATAAATTCAAATTTTCAAATTTGAAAGACAAAATATTATTATTTTGAATTGAATCAATTTGAAATAAAAGTTTAAATTAATAGTTTATTTTTTAAAACGTTTCAACTTTTTATTTTTTATTATTAAACAAATATTGGAATAAAATATAGTAAAAAGAACTATTCTAATTCTAATTCTAATTCTTGTAAAAAGTATGAAATCTTTTTAAATAGTTTTTTAAAAATACATGAAGAAATATAGTATATGTATTATGCATATAAGGAATTCTTACATGTACAAAACAGGTATAAGGTTTCCATCTTCGATTACTATAATACTTCAAGTTTTCTTTCATCTTCTACTTATTTAACGGTACAATATTAAACAATATGCAATCTAATTTTCATTTATCGTTAGATAAAATTTCGATTTTGAATCATCTTGTTTTGCGTTTGTTTTGCAATGCACATTTATTCATACGTATTTTATATTATTAATATTATATACCAAATTAATAATAAACATATACCCAATTAAAATATATAAACATATTTATATTTTGATTTTTTAATTGAAATTAAATCTGATCTTTTTTGAAATTTGCATTGCATGTTTTAAATTAATTTACTTAGAATCCTTTTCAGTCGTTTATTTTTCCTCTTATTAAAATAAAGTATAATATAATAGAATTCATAATAGAATTGTGAAAATTTTAAAAGTATACGTTTATTATAGAATAATTAAATTGATATATTGAAATATATAAATTATACAGATAATATATGTATATACATTCCAAGATTTTATTCAACCAAAGAAATAAAGAGAAACGGTATACTTCCTAGGTATAGATCGAGTGGGAACGTAAGAGGTATCGCGTATCACGGCGACAATCTCATTTGCGGTATAACTTGCTTCAATCGGGTGTGCTCGGTTGTTCGTTTGCAATCACTTCGGAATAGAAATAAATAAAACGAAATTTTCTTAATTACGATGTACGTTTCAAAAGAAGGTAAATGGTTTCGTAAAAAACATAATTATCTTACGGAAGATGATACGAAAGATGTGACGCTTACATGGAAAGATCTTTCTGTATATGCGATGGATCGTGGTCGAAAAAATGTGCGCAAACGATTGATCGATAACGGTGTGCAATATTTCGTTAATTTTCGTTCGATAATCGAATACAACTCGTTCGTTAAATTTTGTTCAATTTCAGTACGGGGTGCAGCAGAACCGGGAAATCTAACAGCAATAATTGGTGCAAGGCAAGATTATTTATTGAAAAGATTTTATATAGATAATTGAAATTTTTATTTCTTTCTTTCTCTTTTTTTTTCTCATTTTTTTCTTTTTTTTTAACTTCTTTCTCTTTAATTCAGTGGATCTGGTAAAAGTTCATTGATAGCGGCTCTGGCTTTTCGCACGGGATGTGAGTATTTTTTCTTCTTTTATTTTTTTTTCTTCTTTCAATATTAAGCTAAGATTTTTTAATAATTATTTTTCGATTTTATTTGTAGCCGAACATTTAATCCACGGTGATATACGAGCAAATGGAATGACGATAGATTCCTCTTATATGATGCAGAACAGTGGTTACATGCATCAAGAAGATATATTTGTCGCGACGATGACAGTGATCGAACATCTTTGGTTTATGGTAAGAGATTGAGATCATTCACATTCGTTTTTGATGATTTTTATCTCACTTTTTGCTTCCGTGTTTTACTTTTTAATACAGGCTCGAATGAAACTTGACAGAAATTTACGAGTATTGGATATTGAAAGAAAAATTGACAATTTATTAAAAGATGTTGGCTTAACGAATAGACGCGATGTACGAATTGGTAATAGCATTGACGACAAAGTATTATCTGGCGGTGAAAAAAAGAGGTTGTCTTTTGCTACGGAAGTACGATACAGATATATTCTTTTTTATAATATTTTATTTTTTTCTTTCTTTTAAACGTATAACAATTTCTTTTCTTAGTTTATTATTTATTTTCATTTCATTCTCCTTCCATTAATTTTGATTTTACCTTTTTTTACCTGATTTTTCTCAGTTATTGACAGATCCAAAGATATTATTCTTGGATGAACCGACAACTGGGCAAGATTCTCATTCGGCGAATTGTGTAATTTCCCAATTGAAATCATTCGCAGCAAAAGGACGAACAGTATTATGCACTATACATCAACCAAGTTCTGATATATTCAGTTCCTTTGATCGAATAATATTGATTGCCGAAGGTCGAGTTGCATTTTCAGGTCGAATCGATCAAGCGGTAGAATTTTTTGCAAGGTAAGATTCCTGATAAAAAAATTATTCGTTTTCTTTTCTTTTTTTTTTTTTTTCCATCCAACTCTGATTTATTCTCTAGTCAGGGGTACGAATGTCCGCGAAAATATAATCCTGCTGATTTCCTGATAGCGATTGTAGCCACGGGGTCGAAAAATAAAAATGGTGAACAAATAGCTCACAAGATATGCGATATTTTTTTAAATAGTAAAGCTTCCAACGAAATCGATCGTATCTTAGAGAAACAGAGTTCAATATCTTCTTTAACTGTAAGTATCTAATTTATTTTTTCGGCTTCTCTAATATGAAAAAGAAATAAATATATATATTGTTTACTTTTTCTTTATTGTTCCATTCGAACGAATTATTTTTTAATTTTTAATTTATTACCCGAGTAATTCGATGAAATTTTAATAATTTTAAAGGATATTATCTTATGTATTCGATATTGTTTTAATATATGTGCATGTGTAGATTAAAACTAGCTCATATAGGAAGAAGAAGAGACGACATTGTTCACGACTCTTCTGGTTGATTTATCGTCATTTCTTACAAGTTTTGAGAGATCCATCGGTACAAATAATTAGAATATTTCAAAAAGTGGTGAGTGATTCGATCATTTATATATGTATATGAAAACATTTTTGGATAAATTAAGCACGCAAGTATAATATAAAAAAAAAAATGTGGTAGAGTGTCGCAACGATCGGTGGTTTGTGTTTTATGGGTGCTGTAAATTTTGATCAACTCGGGATTCAAGCTACACAAGGTGTTATTTTTATATTGGTATCTGAAAATGCATTTTTTCCAATGTATGCTACATTAGCCTTGATACCGCAGGAATTACCTCTCCTTCGAAGAGAATATCGAGCTGGAATTTATCCAATTTATCTATATTATATTGCACGTATATTTTCTTTGGTAAGTAAAAAAATGTTCATAGTTTCGATTATTAAATATATGATTCTCAATTTTTTAATTATACCAAGAAATAATTTAAAAAATGAATGTATTACAGATACCTGGTTTAATAATAGAGCCGCTATTGTTTACGGCGATTCTATATTGGTTAGCTGGATTGCGAGACAATATCGAAACTTTTGGATTTACTTTACTTGTTCTTCTACTTACCATAAATGTATCGACTGCATGTGGTAAAATTTCATTACACAATTTTTATACAATTAAAAGATGAATAATAAAAATAGAATATAAATAAAATTAATTATTAATGTAAACATATATATTTTAGGATGTTTTTTTTCAACAGCATTTGAAAGTGTACCATTGGCAATGGCTTATTTGATACCATTCGATTATATTCTCATGATTACTATGGGTCCATTTCTCAAACTAGGGTAGGATATTTAATTTTAAGTTATAATCGCGAACGTATCATCAAATAGCTAGAAAAAATAAAAAAAGTAAAACGAAAATGAAAATTGTGCATATACGAATACATATATATATATATGCGCGCAAAATGAAATCATTTTGAAATAATAGTATATATAATATATTTTAGATCGTTACCAGTATATATCCAATGGATAAAATATATTTCTTGGTTATTACATTCTACCGAAGCGCTTACAATTTTACAATGGAACAATGTGCATAATATATGTAAATAATCTATTCATTTCTATAAAAGTTAAATATTATCTTCGTATTAAATCGTTAAAATAAATATGTAAAATAATAATAACGGATCATTCGATATTTTCAATATTTTTAGCTTGTGAAGAAACTGATCCTGAATTACCTTGTATTACCGATGGAATTCAAGTTCTACATCGCTACGATTTTAATGAAACTAATTTTTGGATCGACATTATATTAATGGTTACTATTTATTTCGTCTTCCATATTTTTGCTTATATGTTTCTGTGGAATCGTTGTAGATGGAAATGAGATAAAAATATATCATCATTTGTCAATGATTTATTATGTGTTATATATAACTGTAATAATAGAAAGATGTTTCAAAATTGATAGTACAAAATTTAATATATTACAACAACAATTAAAAGCAATTATAACGATATTATATTTGAGTTAATTTTAATAAAAAAAAATTATTAATAAAATATTTATAATATTCTCATTATATTATTATAATTTACTTTATATACGTGTATTTTTAAATTTCTTGTTATAATAAATAATTTTATACAAATTATTGTCGTTAAAAATAATAATATAATGCTTATAAATAAACACAATACAAAGCAAGGCGAAATGGTATAATATCTAATTTGTATTAAAATAATGTATTTGACCGTTTCGAACGATGTGTCTATTTAGGAATAATACCGCATATAGATTGTAACACGCTAGATGGCGTAAAAAACACTTCGATCTTTTTGAAATCGATATTTCAAAATATAAAATGTCAGATGTATTCTGTTTTGTGCTTTTACATGACGGGCTTTCAAAAATTTCGTCATTTTGTTACAAATAATTGTAATCTTGCGCTATGCTCAATCGGTAATGTTAAAAATAATAATAATACGAAAACAAAAGCTCCTTTGATACATAAGACGAAAAAATGCATTGAATGTTAGATCTAATATGCGCGTCGTCTGTGCCTATACCTCGTCGTCTCTGACCATATCAACTATTCGACGTGTACCTAGATGTCGCGAATGTATACTTTAGCAAAATAAGACTTGACGAGAATTGCACGATAGAGAAGGGTAGAGTAAAAGAGTGCGAGTGCAGTAATATAGTATGGTGGGGAAGTGAGGATGGCCCGCGGTGGAAAGAAGAGGGAGTACAAAAGAAAGAAAATGTTAAATGTTGAGGAAGACAGTTAAGATTAATGGCGGGCATGAAAATAGTGTTTCGTGATATTTTTTTTCACGAATTCAAAATTTCAAAATTAAATTATTGCAAATAGTGTTAAAATATCTCAATAAAAATATTCAATAAAAGTTATTTTCCCTCAATTTCTAATGACGACTATCTTCATGGACTTTCGACACTGTCGACAGTGTGCTGGGTTCCCTTAGGTCGCCATATTTCTGTGTCGTGCCGTGTAAGTAGTATCATATTGTATTAAGTACGTTAACACTCTCATGTGAAGATTCTTTAAATATGTTAAAAGTGTTGTGGTATATCATTCTATTTGACAAGAGTTAAAAATGAAATTAAGAGATATGGTTTGTACAAACTTTTTTAATTAACCTATAGTATATTCATGAATCAAAGCGTCGATTCGATTGACATGAGATGCGTTTGTTGAAAGGTTCTGCTGTTTATTTTCATCATGTTAGAGGGAAAAGATCGTCACTGGTGTTTCAAAATGATAGAAAACCGGAGTGCTGATGTCCATTTATAACTATGGCTTTGCTATATAAATGTATTGTTTTTTGTTAATTTACAAGTCATGTGCCCGTTTGGTAATGGATCAGTGTTTATCAAAGTTTAATTAAAAAGACGTTTATCAGAAGAATAATTATGTCTACAAAAACGGAGTTTGTCGGTTGTCGACATATCTTTTATGGCGAGCATCCTAATAAGTATACACTGCCTGGCGTTTCTTTTTTTGATTCGTCTGCATATAATTGGTGTGGAAAAACTTTATAAGAGCGAAGGAAAAAATTAAAAGGACAAACGAAATTTCATAGCACAAATTAATTTATTCCCGTATCGGGAAAAACGAGGGAGCAACGACAGGGGCGCTGCGAGCACTGGAAGCGCGACACTTCCTACTTAAGGTGTGTATTTGTAGGTTTAGTAACTACATTTCTCTCTCTTTCTATCTCATTCCTCCGCCTTTCCTTCCTACGCACACATACACGGAGTATATATTCATCTTTTCTACTTCCCTCCAATTTGATTTTTCAAATATAATGTGTACATATATATAATACAGGCTGAATTATATACTGAATTTCGCGAATTATTTAAAATATTTTGTTTATTGAGTTGTTTATTGAATTTATTGCAATTGTGTTGTTGTTTTTAAAAAATTTAACAAAACATATCACGATTTAAATGAACATTTTGAAACGTTATATTTTAAAAATATTCGATATAATTATAATTATAAATTATAATTTAAAGAAAAACATGAAAAATTATTGTGTAAAAATTTAGAAAAGAATGAGAATAGATATATGATACATAAATATATTTGTTTATTTATTTTTCTATAAAAAATATTTTTATAACGAAATAACTTACTTGAGAAAAAACAGCAAGCTACATTCTCAATTTCCTACCGCTTATCACAATAATCGCGGGCTTATCATAATAATCGTCAATGTTTAGTAACGATTTAATTTATCAGTTATGAATTGGTTAATATATTTTTGGAAATGAGCAAAGTGATTTGTACGTTGAATTAATTTTGATCAGAAATGAATTCAAGAATAAAAACAAAAGTATGAATTGTCCACAAATTGTATATAATTAAATTGTATATAATTCTATAGTTAATTGTATATAACCAATGAGAAAACATGAAAACATAAAAAAAACATAAGTTAATTTAAGAATTAAAAAGTAAAATGACAAAAAAAACAAAAAATTATATATATATATATTTCGATTACAAATATAGTACGAATAATTTTTTAATATATATTTAAATATTTTAATTATCTAATTTCTTCGATATATAAAATTATCACTTGCAATGATTAAAGAAACTATAAACTATTTATAACATTTTTAAATATGAAAAATTTATACTATGTAAAATAGAAGAGAGAAATTCTATCCATGAAATGGATATTCCTTAGAATAGAATAAGCAAAAAGCATTGGATATATTCAATTGTATCTAAAATAGGTAATACATATAATACGATTTATTGTTTTACCTTCTATTTAGGTCGAAAAATATTTTATTTATAGAATAATCAAGATCATGAGATAAACATTTTTTCCGTTCAATATAAAACTTGCTTATTTTGTAAATTAACATATATTTTATTTTTATATTTTAAAAAATGTTAAAATGACAAATTAAAACAAAAGTAGAGTAAATTATATCATGAAAGTATGTCGCGTTACAGAGAAAGTAGAATGGCTCGCTGTTCAACCGTTCGATGTCTATGCATGTATATATATATATATATATATATATGTATATACATGTACGTATAATAATTTTAGTATATATTACACGTAAGATTGAGAAACATATTCGATATTAACGTTATCTTAAATCTTTTAAATATGAAAAGAAATTTTGTAAAACAAAATTTTTCGATACATTTATTCTGTATACGAAATTAATTATGAAATATTAAACGAAACAGATTTAATATTACTCATGGTTATTATTCTTATATTTCTTAAGATACTTTCGTAATATTAATTTCCAATCTTTCAGGAAACAGCACAATGGCTGAGGACCGAAATAATTCTCAAGGGTTGGTTGGGCAGGCGCACACGGTACGTAAAACCAAATGATCGTGCCAAACTTTGATTCGGTTTATTTTAGTGAACGAATCTGGGAAACGCATTTTCGAGACGTAGAAAGGGAAGAAACTGAAAAGATTGAATCGTTGAGTGCTTTTCGAAAGCTAAATATGAAGATTTTTAATTCCATGCATTTGCTTACTAATTCGTAATATTTTCAATAATACATATGTATATATATATATGTTCTAACTTTTTAAATTAGTTAATCCATTGTTATTTTTGAACGTATTATTTTTTTAAATTTCTATTTTCTATTTTTTCTCACATCTCTCTCTCTCTCTCTCTCTCTCTCTCTCTCTCTCTCTCGAATTTTTCGTAGTTTTGTTGCAATTGTTATTTTATAAATTCATCGCTAATCTTTATTCCCGTTATTTCTTTCCCTAGTTACAAATTGTTAGAAAAAATTTAACATTAGCGATATTATGTTCATTTTTTCTTTTTTCTCTGATCGTATAAAAAAAAAAAACAGAAGATAAGGATTGGAAAGGAATAATCGTCACAATTGTGAGAAAAATTATGTATCATCGTTCAAAATGGAATACAAATTTTTATATTTTTGGTATAAACTGGTTGTGTGAAATTATTATTTACGCGCATATTTATAAAGTACGTGTTCAAAAATGAAAAAAAGGTAAAGAAGAAAATTTTTTTTAGATAGAACATGGTTCGTCTCCACCTGCAGTATCGGCACTTTCAACAGGACCAAATGTCGGGATCGTCGCCGGTGTTACATCAGCGACAACGAAAGATAATCCATCGATTCAAGATAATTCGCCGCCTCGAAGTCCAAGAACATTATTGTTGCAGCGTGGAGAAAATGGTTTTGGCTTTACTCTTCGTCATTTTATTGTTTATCCGCCAGAATCTTGTTTCGTAAGTGTTGAAATTCCATTCAAGTTTTACGTAATTTGATACAATTTATTTATAAAAGGAAAAAATTGATTTCCATTAGATGCTACCAGATCATGAACGAACGAAAATAGATGAGCCAATGGATACGATATTTGTGAAACAAGTGCGCGAGAACTCTCCAGCGGCCGAAGCAGGTCTACGAACAGGGGATCGGGTCGTTTCTGTTGACGGGAAACCAACACGCGGTGAACAATACGCAAAAGTAGTTCAACGTATTCAACAGGCAGGACCTTGGCTACGGCTTCTCGTGGTTTCCAAGGAGGACGATATTTTGCAACGATATTTCGGCGAGACGGCTCATAATCCTGAAACGAATCAACGACCGCGGTTACGTTCCCCGGAAAGAAGTGGGCATAGGCAACGTAGATCTGTCAGTATGATTCCTGGTTTGTCGCCAAGGACGAGACAATCTTGGGTTTGTTCGGCACCAAGTTCAATGCCTACGCCGTTATGCCAGGATCAAGAACTAGCTCGACCATTGATCGACGATGGCGTTTCCAGTCGGGATCAAGATTTTTCCGAAGAAATTCAACAATCGTCGGAGAGTAATGACAAAACGCAATCGGCTAAAAGTACGATTTATCGTTCTAAACCTTCCCAAGAAATAATTAGTCGTTACGAGTCGGTGGAAGACAACAAAGTAAAATTACGTAATCAGCCGCAACAATTAGGAAAAGATACATCGAATTTAACCGTAATGCAATCATACGATAGATCCATGCAATCCGATATGAAATATAATGATAAATACGATCATTTTGACAGGACGCGTTCCGAATCTATCTATTCGAGAACCAATAGCGATCAGATTTACGATCGGATCAAAGATCCGATATATGAACCTGTTCGATTCGGGGAATCGTTAAGGACGAATATCGATCATCATTCTTCTCATCATCATCATCATCATCATCATCACTATCATCCTCATCCTCCTAATTATCATCATTATCAACAAGAATCGCCACAACAACAACAACAACAACAACAGAAACAACAGCAATCTCATCAACATTCGAGTTTGACACGAGTTCCTTTATCCCGAGCGGAACCGCAAGTACCTATTTATCGGCCTGCTTCAAAAAGAATCAGTTCACGTCGAGCAAGCGAAGGAAGTACCAGTGGCTCGATGATTAATAATTTTGAAACGGCAAGCTATCTTAGCACGGACGCGCTTAGATCCTGCGAGCCACGTTCTAGATTCGGTATCGATTCCAGAAGGGATTCTTCTTCGATCCATGCCAACGACCCATCTTCTTACGAATCCAGTTCTACTCTAGTCGGGAACGAAGCGAATGAAAGTAGGAACGAAAATGGAAGAAACGGAAATTTGAGTGGTCACAGAGCGAATAGTGGGACGAGTTCGAGCAGCGGAATAAATATCGGAAATACGAATATCGACGATTCGATTATTATGACAAGGCTTCGCAAAAGTTTCGAACAAAAAGAAGAATTTTTACGACGGCCGAGTCAACCGATCGGTTGGTTTCTGCCCGAAGAGAGATCGGAATCTCCTGTTCGAAACAATAACAACGGAACCGTTATTCCAAGAGAATTCTACGCAAGACCGCAGAAATTTCAGAAACAAGTTTGGCCACCGACCGATTCGAAACAAGATCAACAATTGTCGATATTGAAAAGTGCTCAAAATAGTAACAGAACTTTCCCTGGAAAACTTGTGTCCGATAAATCCTCGTCTAATCAGAACGTTCAAAGAATGAAGAGCAGTAACGATGGGGCGGAAGAAATTGATTATTTTACTTCCCGAAACGAGCAAATCGAAGAAACTTCTAACACGACTCATCCTCTGGAGTATATGCATCAGCAAATTGTAACACCTAACGTATGTGATCGTTTGAGTACTCCGTCCAGCTGTGACGATAATCGAGATTCGAAAGAATCTGATAAACATCAGCAACAATTACAACGAAATGTAGGCAAATCGAGCAATTTTGTTGGAACTTTGTCTAGAATACACGAAAATATAGCGAGCGTGGGCGCTTTACTTTCCGGTGAACGACAATCTATAGATGGGAGAAATGGCGCTTCTTCTTTACCTTCGTCTCCCGGACCTGAGAAAAAGATGAACGATAAATTCCCTATACTTCCGCAAGGACTTCAAATCGTATCGAAACGAGCCAAACAATTCGAATCGGGCCGACTTTTGAGCGACGACGATGAACCGACTGGTGATCGTACTAACCTTTATCGAAGTGAACTTTCAAGATTGTCGAACAAACGTAGCGTACCAAATGTTGCTGTTCGGAAAAGAGAATTCGAATCGAAAGCCGAAGCTCAAGAACCAAGGAGATTACCACCTGTATCGACAAGGGAAACTAAATCTTTGGACAGTGGTGAGTTTTCTTATGTAGTTGTTTATTTATATTTTTTTCTCTCTCCTTTTATCATATGTTTTATTAATCTATAATAGTTCTACTTTTAATATATAAGAAAAATTACGGTAGATAAATATTGTAAACAAAATGAAAAACAACAAAACACAGAGAAAAATTTTACACATAGATAATTATATATTTCTCTTATACGCATCTTTCCAATTATTATCCATTCTTAATATGCTACTATGAATATTTAGGTAGCGGATTAAAAGGAAACAGAATAATTCCCATAGGCAGCAAACAGATCCATTGTGAACCACCGATCAACTATAATACTTTAGAAGGTAGAAGAGAGAGATGAATTAGTTAAATGTGTGTTGCAGTCTCTCTCTCTTTCTCTCTTTCGCTCGCTTTCATTCACTCTCACTCTTACTCTTTTGTGCACCTCTTCCCTTTTTCCTTTTTTAACTTAAGTTCGTTCGTTCACTCACTTTTGTCTCAAATTTTATTTCTTACATTCATTGTATTCATCTTTTATTTTTTTTTATGTTCTATTTGTATATCGCACAGATTTTAATGTTGTGTCGTTACTTTGCACGAGATTTACTTTTATATAGATGTACAATATGATTTTTTTAAATTCAAAATGTTACAGCGTTGAAACATACTAACATCGCAAATATCGTTTCAATTTACAAAAATATTCTAATGTTTCGTCAATTTTTATATCATACCTACCATTTCCAGAAACATCGAATCCAAGAATCATAGATGGGGAACATGTACAATCAAGAATTCGTAGTAATAGCGCAGAATCATGGGAGTCGACGAGCGCGAATAACATGTTGGAAACTGCTAGGCACCATTGGTCACGAAGACAGGACGACACTGAACGAAAGCGTAATATAAATGGAAATGATGATAGCATTTATGTGGATACGACTAGAAGTAGCGACGAAAATGCGATAATTGTCGAGAAAGGATCTAGAAGTCAACAACAAGATGATTACACGCAAATCATTAAAACTGAACACGGTTAGTTTTTCTATATTAATCTACCTAATTCTCTATTTTATTCTTTTTATAATTTCGATTAGGATTAAATCATTTTATTTTAAATGTTATATCGTGTAATATCCTTAATTAATTAATCAAAACATTCTTTGTGTCTCGAAGGTATGTTACCATCGGATAATGATACGCACAATAACCAAGTTGTATTCAGACGACAAAAGAATACGCAGATCGGTAAGTATGTAAAATAATATTGAATAATATTGTTCATCGAGTGAATTCTTTATTGAAATAATTATTATTTTTATATTTGTTCGTTCTATAGCGGATGAAGATCGTGCCACAAGAAGAGTGTCTTACTTAAAAGCAACTTGGGGTGAACGAATTCATGTTGACAGTGATTTGGAATTAAGCGATTACGAGCCTGTTATTCATACTTCTAGAAGGTAAATCTTCGAGATCACTGTCGCGATAATACGAAGCTTTTAGGTCTATCCACGGTATATTGCGCATTTTCTGTCACGTATGAATATATAACTTTCCTATGCTGTTTGGAATGTGGACTACTTGCCTGTCATAGTATTATCGTAGTAGACCAGTCGCGAGTATACATCAAGTTCTGCCTCCGTCCATATTTTCAGCATTCATAAGAGATGGCGGCTACTTCCAAACGATATAGCATCGCTTCGTCGCATCTTCGAGGAAGTGACTCAATCTGCAAGTTTAAACAAAAATATTAATCGGTGAGGATAGTACATGTTGAGAAAAGCGTAAAGATGCTGCATTCCGTTTTCCCCAATAATCTTGCCTTTCGTCGCGTTTTTATTATGTGCTCGTCAACGTTTCTGAATTGAACGCAACATATTAATAACTCCATCGCTCGATTTGTCTGCTTTTAACCAGTAATCACTAATAACTAATCGTTCGTAGAACCGCGCGTTAATTCTTCCTTACAATTAATTTTTCGTTTCGTTTAAAGATTTTTGTTTACATAGATAGGTGTATTGTTGCTTCGAAGTAGAGCTCGGTAATGAAGTGGTAATGAAAGAAAAAAAGGGAATCGTTGATTTGTCGAAACGCGTAGTTCGTTCCTTTCGCTATATCGGTTAGATTAGAGAAAGATTTAGAAATGCGTTTTCATTAAAAATAAGTAATTGATAAAGAATTTTCCTAAAAAGTACATTTCACCTTTTCAGCGGCAACACTCGGGAACCAGCTGTCACGGATATCGTAAAAGATGTTGGTCAAATGGAACGAGAAGGACCTCTGCATGTAAAATTTACCGTATTAGATGGAAAGGTAAAGTTATATTTCATATAATTGTATATGATAATGACGCTTCTCAATTATTTACGTTTAAAATTATTATATTTCGTAAATTATTTATTGAATTTCAGCGATCTTCCGATCGTTCATGGAAACAATTGTGGGGTATTCTTCGTGGACCTATTCTCTTCTTTTACAAGGATCGTCAAAATCAGGTATTTTGAAATGTCGCATACATTTTTATACCGATCAATTTTATAAAAATGATGTATTGTTACACGTTTTTACACGTTTATAATTTCCGAACGTCTTTAGAGTCCTTCGTTGGCCTGCGACGGTGAAAATGTAGCTCAAAGCGTGGACGTAAGATGTTCCCTTGTAGATATCGCAGAGGATTACACGAAACGTAAACACGTGTTACGATTGGCCAATCCAAACGCAGAAGTTTTACTGCAGACCGAAGATGCGGCATCCATGGCACTTTGGTTACGAGCATTACATGAGCATGCTGCCGCTGAAAAGCCATCTGTAAGAGTTTAAGCTTGCGATTTTTAAAAAATTTTTTAAATTTTTTTAATTTGGAAAAAGTAATTTGTGAGAAAAACGTCCGTAACATTAATTATTATAATTTAATTTCATTTAATTGTACTTAGGAAATTGCTCAAAATAGCACTTTGAAGCAACAAGCTGTCCCACAAACACCAGGACCTACGAATAGTTCTTCACCATGTCAAATGAACTCTGTAACAATGACAGTGTCGACTAGTAGTGGTAGCGGTAGTCAACGATTGAGTCCTCTTCCAGGACACAAAGGTATCAAGAAATTAACTTCCTTTAGGAACAGATCTCCGACCGGACAATCGCCGATAAATAAGACTCGAAAACCGAGTCAAACGATCGATAATTTAGTTTCTCCGAAAACCAAGACGTGGAAAGGTAGAGTTGCGAAACAGTTACGAAAAATGCACGGTCAAACGGCATCTCCTTCATCTCCAACCACGCAATTACCACCAGAAGGTGCTACTTTTAAAGTTCCACTCGAACTCTGTCCACCGGTAATTATATATACGTATATACATTTTTAATTTTATTTCGAGACAAACTATCGTATATTCTAAATGATTAAAAATTTTTTTTTATTTGGTGGTCACAGTCATCTTTCTCAGAATATGTACCATTGATCGTCGAAATGTGTACCAGTATTGTCGAAGCGAGGGGTCTTGAAGTGGTTGGCATTTATAGGGTACCCGGTAATACCGCTGCTATTTCACATTTAACAGATAGCGTGAACAAAGGTTTCGAAAATATTAATCTCCAGGTAAAATAATGTATCGTTATGCATTTATCGTATATGTGTATTATACATTTGTTATTTAATTAATGTAATTCATTTGATTATTTATTTTTCTTTTTGGTTACTGTTTTTTTTTTTTTTTTAGGATCCTAGATGGAGCGACGTAAATGTAATATCTTCTCTTCTCAAGTCCTTTTTTCGGCAACTCCCGGATTCGTTGCTTACTGCAGAATTATATCCTATGTTTATCGATGCTGATAAAGTCGAAGATCCCCAGAGGAGAATGACAACTATAAGAAAGTTGCTGAGAGATCTTCCAGAACATCATTTCGCAACTCTTAAATATTTAATGTTTCATCTGAAAAGAATAGTTGAACATAGCGAGGTTAATAAAATGGAAGCAAAGAATTTAGCCATTGTATTCGGCCCTACTTTGGTTAGAGCAAGTGGTTCTCGGGACAATATGGTTACTATGGTTACCGATATGTCGCATCAATGTCGGATCGTCGAGAGCTTATTAAACAATGTACGTAGATGCAATTTAATAATTTTATTTGCGCGAATAAAAAATGATTGTTTGCGAAAACAGAAATGTTGAATAGGATTATTTTATTTCAGGTCGATTGGTTCTTTTCGGACGATGATTTGGATGATTTAAGTAGATTGAGCGTTAATCTTAGTCTTCCAGCAGACACTAGTGAGATCGAGACAACAACTTCCAGTAATAATCATAATCTCTTGTTGAACAATATTCAAAAAGTCGAAGGTACGTCTATGCATGTGTTCTGTTATTATCCATTATTATCGTTTCAAATTGAAATAATTAAATTTCATTTTGATTTAAATAAAATAGGAGTACGCGAAATGGCATCCGCCAAAGACATCGTGTCATCCATCATATCCGCTGCTAATCGAAAAATACAAAGAAGAAGAAAATGTCAAGATGAGACGGATAACGAAACTCACGAAGTCGATAAGGTTTGTTTCGATTCGAGAGATGTGATATATTTACTGTATAGATAATTTATATTTTATTATATAATCTCGTTTAAAGTGATAATATTGGTTAAATTGTTGCAACTGTTTTCTATTTCATATAAAGCCGAGGATGAAACAAGATACGGAAAATCTACAAAACCGACGAAGTATGGCATTGAACGAGAGGCAATGTTCGGTCAGTGAGATCGTTTTGATGCACGAAAATCAAAATCAATCGAATCGTTCCATCGATCGTTCCACTGATCGATCCGATGATCGATCACCGACGCTCGATGGTATCGCACATGCTAGCACCGACGATATAATAGCCGATTGCGCCATTACCAACCGTGATATGTTAAACAATCACGATAATGTCGTTCCTTCCGAAAAGTCGAACAAATATTTAAATCGTACGATAGAGTCGGTTCCATCGATGCAATCACCGATCCATCGCTCGACCGTCTCGTCGACTTCGGAGTCGTCCCGACTCTCTAGCGAGACTGGCCTGAGCTGCTTCGACGCAAGTTCGACACTTTCGAGTGCCTCGAATGATACCAAGCAAAGCAACGACGAGATCACGATAAGAACGTACGCTGGTTTGAGCGCAACTACTCAGGAACGTATACGAAGATTCGAACAGGAAACAAAAGCAATGTTGCAGAGAGATCAAAATCGACAGAGGCGAGAAGCTGAAAGGAGAGAAGAAGAGCGCCGGAGAATCGAGACGGAATGGCAATTGGCTAAAAATGAAATGGAAAACGATGATTTGCTCGATAGTATAGTTGACAGTACTGTAATGACACCTACTGCTTATCTTTCATCCGCAACAAGACTTTCCAACTTCAACGATAAATCTTATCTTGATATCGGCTCTCGATCGACCGGTCGAGTGCCACATCTTTCGATAGCCGTACAACAACAACCTACGTCCGTTAGACGAGTGTCGCTACTCGCAAACGAATCTACTACGATTTTACCTCAAGAAAACATCTCTGATAGTACTATTAAAAAATTGAAAACAGACACCGAAGTAAGTTTACACGTTATCGTTCATCTTATCGTGACTAAAAGCAAAAAAAAAAAAAAAACACGATTCGTAAAGGCATGCGAGGAGTGCAAAGTATCGAAGCAAATTGAATCGTCTCGTGATTGAAGATCAATGCTTTCGAGATTATGTAATTCGAGATTATTGGAATTCCAAAGAATTTCGAAACTGTTATTTTAATTTGATCGACTATGGAATTCTCGCATACCTCGAATCGTTCGTAAATACGTTTCGCTTTCAATTCGTGACGTATTTTCTAATTTTTTAAATATTTTGTAGCAAATATTGGAAGGTTCAACGCTATCGTCTATTCGTTACGGTAGCTTAGACTCTCTGCACGAAACGCATGAAATTTCTCAATCGTCACTTTCGCCGACCAATCAGCAACGGAAACCGCTTTCGAGCGATGTCTCGGACGATGGTTAGTATTAAATGCAAAAATTACTTTTTCTTCAATACCTCAGTCGAATCAATATCTTTGTTTTATTCTTTCGAAACCGATTCGAAACTACACTTGAAC
This sequence comes from Apis cerana, assembly GCF_029169275.1. NCBI lineage: Eukaryota > Metazoa > Arthropoda > Insecta > Hymenoptera > Apidae > Apis > Apis cerana. The sequence goes on along the minus strand of NC_083862.1, from coordinate 15,769,206 downwards.
CGAAACTTGTTTTTTTGATATTGGTCAATATATCGTATAATTATCGAAAAATGTGGAATATGCGATACATGCAATTTCAATTTCAACGACTCAATGTTTCGACACAGAATTATCATGAAATTTATAGTCCCATCCTATGTACGTATTTATTCTCTTTATATTTTTCTCTACGTAATGTTGCTTCTGACGCTCTCGGTGAGTGTAGCTGGATCTTGTTTTCTACAATGGACTCAGAAGATTCTGACCATTAACAAAAAGCTTTCTAGGTATTCTTTATTTGTCTTTTACTATTTTTTGGATAATCTTAAAAAACAAGCAACTGTCCAATAGACATTGCACGATAGACGCATATGGTTATTTTGTTTAAATTAATCTTATTGGTTTTTCTTCTTTATTTCTTTCTTTCTTTCCCTCCTTTCTTGTTTTGTTTCTTTGTATCATCATCATCATCATCATCGTTCTTCTTCCGTTTTGAGATATTTTTCGCGAGAAATCAATTGTCAAAAACATTATTGAAGCGTGCAATAATACACTGCAATTTATATTACATATTTGTATTAAGCACGTTATTACGAGAGTGATTCTCTTCTATCTATTTCGTTTATTCATAATATCATACATTAAATCATACCATATCCAAAATGATCTTCTTTTTATATTTCGTGCATGCGTTTAATCTTATCTATCCTGATGAATATCGAGCTTTAAATCGAGCTTGAAATTGGTCAATCAGTCATGAAAATCGTTCAAGAAAATTTCAATGTGCATACTTAATCGTATTTCCTTTTTTCTCTCTCTCTCTCTTTTTTTGTCTTTCTTCTTTATTGTCGATAGGTTCGAATTATTTTGAAGTAATTTATTCGATTATTTTCGTTAGAAAAATTTTTTTCCTCGCACCTGCATGTTACCATAAAGGCGACGAATATAGTAAAAAGCGAAAAGAAAAACGAAGCTATTCATTGGATAGCCACAACAATTTTCGTTGCAAGCGATATATGCTTGCGTGCTTAATCGCTCGCTTTTAGTTTTTTGACGTTGAAACTGCCTCCTGCTCATTCTTCAAACGAATCTCACCTAAAATCTCGGTGTTATTATTATCCACCATTCGTTATTACAATATTTGTAACCGAGATATTTGTACATGCGTAAGATATCTTTATCGTTTCCCGCATTTTTCCTTTCTACCTTTCTCTCTTCGCATTCCGAAAGTCCCGTTTAAACAAAGGGTGGGGGAAGGAAAAAAAAAGATGTCGATAAAGAGTAGAAATCGAGAAGAAACAAATAAGGTGTAGCGGCACGTAGTAGCATCATCGATAAATGGATGAAAGGAAGCCGAGAAGGTGTAAAGATCGAAGAGGGGCAGAGGCAGATCCGCTTGTACTTGTTGGATCGTTTGCTCGTTTGTCACTGCCAGAAGCTGTTTAATACATGTTTCTCGATGGGGTGTCGATTAGTGACGATGCGAATGCGTTGAACACTCTTAGGCAAACGGCAAATCCCGGTTTCTGGTGGTACATATCATCTCACCTACACGGTACCGCAAGCCCCCCTGGCCCCGCCTCGAAGACAGCGGGCCCATCGCCAATGCCGATGTCGATGCCGATGTCAATACCACTGTCAATGCCAATATCAATGCCGATGTCGATACCAATGCCAATGTCGATGCCAGGGCGAATGCAAGTACCAGGGTCAGTGTCAGACGCAGACGACATCGATGTCGTGCAACGATCATCGACACCCATCGCATCCTCTTCGAGAGTACCGGCCTCGGAGCCCTCCGAATTCTCGGAGCCTATCGAGCCCGTCGAGCAGTCACCACCGCGAGGGGTGTCTTCGGGCTCAGGGGCCGGATTGTCTTCCAAGACTTTAAACAGATTTCTTCGAGGTAAATTACTTCGTTTGCCAACGAGGATAAAGCCAAAGTCGCAAATTGCTCGACTATGATTGGCTAAACGAATGGCTTTACACTCTTCATTTTCCGCTCAACGCACTTTTAACAACGACACTTTTCACCTTTCGTTCCTTTTCATTATCTTATCTAGTGTTTCTCTCACTTTTATCCATTTTTTCGTTCGACTTTAATCGGTCGATTAACGCGGCAAATGCCTGCCTGCTTATCCATATCAATTCACTTGTCCATTTATTTATCTGTCTACTATTTGCTTGTTTATCTGCTTACTTGCGTGCCTGCTTGTTTGCTATTTGCCTATCTATCTATCTATTTAAGTATCCGTTTTATCTTTTTTTTTTCTTTCGCTACTGAATTATTTCATATCGATTAAAATCACTTTTGTCTTAGGAATATTTTTTCTCTTAATCTTTCATTTTTATTTTTCACTTTTTATTTTCATTTTTTCACACATGTTTTTTCCTTTTTTTTTTTAATACTTTAAATTTCAGATATTTCATTTATAATATACGCGGTGGAAAAAAAATTATATCAATTATTATACATATATATGTATATTTTTTTTTTCAAAAATATTTGAAATCTTCTCACTCGTCTCCTCGAATACGTGAAGCAGGAAAAATGGCTGTGATTAAAATAATTTTCATATCTCGTATTGTTTATATTTTTCGTATTCTTTTTTTTATATTTGTCTTCGTTTTTCGTTCGTCGTCCTTTCTTTTTCCCCTGCGTTTTTATCCTGCGTTTTTCTCTACGTATCTTTTCTTTTGTGTCTGCTCTTCGCTTCGATCGAGATTTGCCAATCGATTAAAAATTATGTGATTCCGTTGAATTTGAATGTATCATATAAATAGGTATGAAAGAGGAATCGATTAAATGAATATAAAAGTAAAAGGTTTAAATGAATATGCAACGGCTGTTTGCAATGAGCAATTCAACAATAGCAGTGTTGTATATGGAAATATTATCAGATTTGCAGTCACCGTTTGTTTTTTCATCCATCTAACGAAGCCTTTCTAATGAACGATTCAAGCTCGTTATATGATGCTCGTTTTTCTGTTGCGCGAACGCAACCATAACCTTATTTTGTAGTCGAGAACGATCGATCACTATTCGATGCTTTGTGTGTGTTTCTCGTTGAGTCATTCGCTTTCGATTAATATTCAGGCACCATAATAAGTTAAGATGAACTGTCGTTTCTATTAAAACGAATTGATTTAATTATAGGTAGTGATCTCTTGACCAGTTTGACGACTACGTTCGATCGTAAATGGAGATCCCTGGTAAACTCGTCGAATCAAACGATTCGCGGAACCACAATGGAAAATTTATCCTTGAGCGACGAGGATGCTGTGATAACACAGCGAGATTCACAAAACTTGCGAAATCAACGGGGAGGAGGAGGAGGAGGAGGAGGAGGACTACGAGAAGAGAAGGATCAGGAAAAAACGACCATCTCTCAATCTTCTTTCTCGATTGAAAGTTATCGGGATCCGAGTCTCCATAAAATGTGTATTGAAAAGCATCAATATGATCGGCAAAAAAATGCAAGTATTTTTCGACAAAATCGAAGTGAATTATTGAAATTAGTGAAATACAGCGTAATCTTTTTTTCATCGATGCCACGTAGACACGTGCATTCGATCAATTTAGCATAATCGCTTACTCATCCATATTATTGTTTGCTTCATTCGTGCAGGATGCTCCGGAAAAGGATACAGATTCATCGGTAACGGAGAATAGTAGCGTCGATCGATTGGACGACGATGCCATACCGGACAACGATCGAAGTGCTATCGCGCGAAAAAAGATTGAATCGAGCAAGGAAACGGTTTATGAATCATCTCCGGATACGAATCAAGCGCAAGAATACTGTAGAATTGAAAAAGAAGCATCGGTAAATTTATCACAGAGTGACAAAGTAGCTGATGATGCGAAGGATTTGAATCGACGCGATACCGATTCAAATTATTCGAACAAGCTTGAAAAATTTGAAAGTCTAACAAAATTTGAAGTCAGATCACGATTAAAAAGATCGGAATCTTTGAATAAGAGATCAGAAAATACTTCGTCCAAATTGAAAAGATCCGAAAGTTTGAACAAACATTCTGTCGAAAGGCTCTCATCTCCGACCAATGGCAAGTTGAAGCGATCTGAAAGTTTGAACAAACATTCGGAGAGATCCGATTCTCCGAATAGTAAATTAAAACGGTCAGAATCGTTGACAAAAACTGAAAAAACTGAATGTAATATTAGCAAGAGGCGACAATCCGTTAGAAAAGATAGCGCGACGAAATTAAAACGAAAAAATGGTATGCCTGAACGATCGATCAAACGTAGGCATACTGTAGGTGGTACCAAGGACTTTGATAAAGTACATTGGTTGGATAATAAATTGCAAGTCGAGGCTGAGAGAGTGGTTAAAAATGAGTATAGACCGAAGAAGAGTCAACTCAGAACAAGTTCACCGGATTTAAGTACCGGTCGTATTGGCCTTACCGATGCTAGTTTTCTTATAGAAGTTAGCTTTCGCGGCCCAAGTAATGTCGTTTTTAACGTGACTAATGCTCGTCCACAATCCTTACCGGATACTAGTTTAGCTTCCAAAGTGTTTAAAGTACCTCTCGAGAGTCACGTATAATATTATATAAAGTATTGCATTGAAAAGGAAATAAGAAAACAAAACTGCGAAGATAGAGAAAAAAGAAAAAGAAAATATTAATTAATGAATTAAAATTCGTTAAAGCACCAACGTGTTTCTTTTTCATCAAGCATTTATATCGCAGCGTGTCAATTATTTACGTATCGTACTTGTAAAAACGTGATCGTGTGCAATTTTTTGTATATATAACGTATATAAATTATACAAATTATCGAATGCTCTGCAAACGCGGGTATGTATGTGTGTGTGTATGTGTGATGTGTACATGCGTGTAAGCGTATATTTATATACGTACGTACGCGTGTACACTCTTTATATCGCTACAACAAAAAAAAAGCGTTGTAACCCGTAGATTTTGTATTTCTTAATAATGCAAAAATGTTTTCACGTAGTTTTATATTCAATTAAACATATCGGCTGTGTGATGTGTCGATCAAATTGATTGACATTTATCATTTGTTTATGCATTTTAAACATATTTGTAGAGTAGCAACGATATCCACGATCTACGTTGCTTTTTTTCCCATTGCGAATATTATTCGTTCCTTCAATTATATACACGAATATAAAATAGACTGGATTTATTGATACGTTTAATCGACGAACGAAATATGATGTTTCTTTTACTTGAACAATTGTGATTTCATTCTTGAACACGATTGATCTATAAGAAACCATGGAATCACGTAAGGCAGCTTACGAGCCTGACAATCTTAGACTTGTAAGATTTTCTTAAACTTGTAAATACATATTAGGTATGTACGCAAATGGATGAAACTTTAAGCCAATGGCAAAGCGATATTTATTTTAAATCCGTAACAATCGTGATACTATTATTTATTGAATATTCGAAAGAGATACCTGAAATTTGAAGAACTAAATATGAATATACATGGTATCGAATTTGTAAATAAATCTTATATATTGCTTATTTAGAAAGCAATCAAACATTTTAATTGAATGTTGTACTGTAAACCCTTTATTTCCTTGAATCCTTTTTTTTTTTCATTTAGAGAAATATTTAGATTAAATGATTAAATATTTATTTCTAAAAAAAAAAAATATTTATATCGTTCGAAAATTGAATACTTATACCAGGATAAGTATATTATTCGATTTATTTTTGTTTTCAGGATTATCGAGAAATGTTACTTATTTTGGAATATTGTATTAAATTGATTAAATTGACAAAAGAACTTCAAATCTAATGTGCGCGTGTAGCATTACATATTGATATGAAATGAAATTTCGAATGAAATTTTTCTTTTTATGACAGGATTGCTGCGTATGTACTTATGTTTATGAGCATCATTCTAGATGGCGCTATGAAACATACAAGAAGTATTATTTGGCTTCCATTTTCAAAAGTGTTCGAGAATTTAACTCTTGAATCAATCAGAAATATAATATGAATGTAATAAGAACGGAAACAACTTTAAAGCCATTGAAAAAACGATTGTGTCAAGAATCAAATGTTCGGTTAATGAAACTTCGTACGTAATAATCAGTTATAAATGTTTAACCAATTCTATTTTCTTTGAATTTTTATTAATAGATTCAACGATAAATCTGTTATTTTCTTAAATCCTTCCATTTAACTTACATTTTTTATGTTTTCTTCTTTTCTTTCTTTTATATATTTTGGATAGAATTTGATATGGAAAAAAAACTGGGGAAAAATTGGAAATCAACTATCAGTTCGAGTTACTCGAAAAATAAAAAATTTGAAAATGTAGTTCGTAAAAAACGGATTGTCCCTACGTCATCGTCTTTGTGCATAACCGGTGCATCACGCAATTGCATTTCCAAGTAAGCATTGAATGAAAAAAATTCGTGATCAAAAGATCATAAGTAATGCATTTCAATGATAATAATGCATACGATGCTCGGTAATTTCTAGATCAGGAACAAGAACCACTACAGGTGTCAAAACTACTACAGGTTCGAGTTTGTTTGAATCTGTTACTGGTAGCACTATTCTCGGTAAATTTTTTTTTCTTATTCTCTTTATTTTTTTCTCTTGTAAAAAATTTTTAGAAAATTAATACAATGCGATTAAACAGCGTTAACAACCGGCCGAGGTGATGCGAGATTCGAAGTTGGCATGGCAGCGTTGAATATTCGTTGTTCACATTTGATTCTTTGTCAAATCAGCGATTCACAGACTTATACTAATACGTTAAGCAAGTTGTATTTGTTCGATCCAATAGAAGTAAGTCTGTGTGTATATAATTTCTTTATATTATACGATATATCGTACAAATCTAATGAAATCTAATGAATCTAAAATTAGTTGAATGCTTTTTGAATGATATATTTATATCTCTATTTTTATGCAATATATTATATCTCTTCTACATTATTTTTAGTCGATTCTTCGAGGGTAATATACGCTTGTTTCACTTTAAATATTTTAGGTTTTGATGCCAGATACGATGTGCGAACGTAACATGAGTAGAAATATCCTGTATAGCTTAATTATAGACAAATTTTCTGATATAGAAGTAACAGCAATATCTCGTGTACACTTCAACGACACAATCGGACTCGAACGAATAAGATCTCTTTGTAATCCCGTATATTCGTCGGTTGAACTATTCGTTAAGCAAAAGTATATGTTACTTTGAATCGCTAATAATTTGATCATGCATAATATATCATTGATAATGATTATGAAATGATTATGAAAATATGAATGGTTACAGATATTATGCATTAGCTGCAGCTGCATCGCTATTAAAATATATCGAATATGCTCAGCGTATTGTTTACATACCAAAATCTATGAAAATTGAATTTCAAGGGTCACCAAACGCTACCACTATAGGTAATAATTACGATTGAGAAGAGATTATGAGAAATATGATAGAAAATATAAATGCCAAATGGAAATTGATAGATTTGGAAAGCGCGCGGAGCTTGGAATTAGTACAATCGCAATGTGGTCAACGAAATATTAGTTTGTTGGGTACCTTGGATCGATGTTCAACACCAATGGGTAGAAAACTTTTACGCGCGAATATACTTCAACCTCCGTGTGAAGAACGCGTAATTCTCGAACGACAAGCCGCCGTTGGCGAGCTTGTATCCAATCGTTCATTACGTGCACTTATTCAGGTTGAAATATTGATTTCATTAATTATACATTTTTTTCAAGAATATCTTTTCAATATCTTAACTTTTTAATTTTAAAACATTATTCTAGCCTATCGTACGACGGCTTTATGGCGCTGATAGACTTTTACTTTTATCGGTAACTCCTGTTTTACATGAAAATAATGTGCAGAACGCAGAGCAAAATTTAAATTATGTTTTATTATTGAAAAATTTATTAGATGTTATACCTGAACTAGGAAAGATATTATTAAGCGGTGAAAGTGATTTTTTTTGCAAAATTCAAAAGGTTCGTTCTAAACATTCCATTAAATTTTTTACACATCCATGTTTACGAATATTACACTGATTCATTTATTAATTTTTATCATTTGTTGTATTTCTTTCTTAGAAATTGGAAATTGACGAATTCCGATTAATGCGAGAAAGAATTCTTGAAACGGTACATCCAGATGCAAGATCTGTAACTGGATACACATCCTCGAATATGCAACGTTGTTTCGCTATCAGAGCAGGAATTAATGATCTGTTAGATATCGCTCGACAAACTTATTGCGAACTAATCGACGATATGAAAAGTCGGTATCAAATTAATTATATCTTTGTTTTTTTTTTTGGAGAAAAATAACGACACTGAAATAACTCATCTTTGTTTTCTTTCTGTCGATAGTTATGGTGGAAAATTTAGCATCCAAGTATAAATTTACTTTATCTTTAAGCTGCAATGCTAATCTTGGTTATCATATTCAAATGATATTACCTCGAAATTCAAATGCTGAAATTTTTGATCCACCATCTGAATTCATAGAGGTAGTTATGAACAACATGTATTAACATTATTAGCAAACAATTTTTCTCAACAATACGTGTAATACATAGGTACGAAAGAGTAAACGAGTATATACTATGACTACAAATGCGCTTGCAACATTGAGTCAACAATGTAAGATTGCATGCGAGGAATTGCATTTAATGAGTAATGTGTAAGTATATAATAAATCTTTTTTTATCTAATTTTTGCGAATGATGAATCTTTGTTTTCAACTCAAAATAATATTTTATTAATTATATATTAATTGTATATTAACAGACTCCTTTGCGATTTGTTACAAAACATTAGAGAATATATTGGCTGTTTATTTCAATTGAATGCGGATATCGCAGAACTGGATCTAATAACATCCCTAGCTCAAATCAGCTCTCTTCAAACATACGTGAGACCATTGTTTGGCTCAAAATTAGAATTAATTGATTCGAGACATCCAATAATGGATGTTTTCGGTCTCGATAGTCCCATACCCAATAATATTGTAATTTATTTTTCTTCGATATTTAACATTATAAATTATTTTCACATTATAATTATTCATCTACTTTTATTTATTATAGTATGCTTCAATACCTAAAAATCTATGTATAATTTCTGGACCTAACATGAGTGGGAAATCAACTTATCTTAAACAAATTGTTCTATTACAAATAATGGCACAACTTGGTTGTTTTGTACCGGCTAAGCAAGCAATGTTTCGTATAACAAATCTTGTTTTCTGCAAGATAGTTACTCGCGATGATATTGAATGCAATGCATCCACGTTTTCTCTAGAAGTAATTTTTTTTTTATTTAAAAAAATACATTTTTTTGTCATTGCACTAAAAAAAGTAAATTTCTTATCTTTTAGATGAAAGAAGCGCAATATATTTTGCGATCTATCACACCAACTTCATTGATTATTTTAGATGAATTATGTAAAGGTACTGCCATCGAAGAAGGTGCTTCAATCGCGTGGGCTATATGTGAAAAACTTTTGAATACAACTGCTTTTATTTTTGCTGCAACTCATTTTTTTAATCTAACGAAATTAGGAGATTTATACTTCAATGTGACGAAGTATCTATATTTTTCTATATATTATTTAAAAATATTTCTCCAATTTCTCCAATTTCACAATTGAATACTTTCTTTTTAAATTATTTTTTTTTAGTCAATATTTTGAAACGATAAATGTTCAAGGATCAAAAAGCGATAATTGTCATTACCGATTAACTTATACTCATCGATTGAAATCTGGTGTAGCATCTACTGACGATTATGGTATCGTTTTAGCTGAATTATCTGGTTTACCAAAAACAGTTACAGAGAAAGCACGAAAATATGCTTCTGAACAAATAGTAAGTATATATAATATGTATATATATATTTTTTATTTATCTTTTATTTATTTTAATTCGTATTATGCTATTAATATATTATTATTTATATTTTACAATATATTATTATTAATATTAACATTATTATGTAAATTTGTCTATTTTTGATAGAGTATTGATCGAATTACAACCAAATCGGATATATGGGAAAAAACATGTTATGCCACTTTGATTAGTTTGTACGAACTTTTAGAAAATGATGAGCTTAATTGGGAACAAGTGACTTTGCTTATTCAAAATTTCGTAAAACTTTGGAAACAAAAAGGTGGCAAAGATAATGTACAAGAAAATGAAAAAATGGCAAACAGAAATGAAATTGATATACAGGAAAACAATATGAGTAAACATTCGATGGATATTGTATCTGATGTAACGATATGTTCTAGAACAAATTTCGATGAAATAGAACAACAGAAAACTGCAATAAATATCGAGTCGAAAGAAATTTCTACCTCAACTCATATTGCGTGTAGCAATGTATCGATGAAAACTCTTCAAGAGATTCAAAGTGAAACTATCAATTGTCATAATAATTTGTCTAACGAATATTATATATCACCAAATCGCACATTTAATTTAGCTCATTCTTTGTCATTTCATTCCATGACAACTGAAAATATTTCGAATAAATTTGAAAAATTTTCTACGTCAGATAATTTAAAATGTAGTCTTTGTGCAGAATCTTATGATTCTATCGAAAGAATTTGTTCCATCACGAATAATTCATCTTCATCATTTATTCCATCACATGATGAATTATTACCAGTACAAATGTCAATGTCAAGTACAATATCACCTAAATTGTATGAGTACTGTCTTTCGGATGATGATTTTGAAGCGTTCAGTATTTCTCCAAATAAAAATTAAAATAATATAATTGAATTAATAAGATTGAAAATACTTATACATTTTTTTTTATTTTTTTTTATAATTTTTCATTTATTTACACGCAATATTTATTTTTATTTTCCTCGATACACGTTTAAATAAAATATTGAAACATAAATAATATTTGGTTCATTTAGCTTTACGCTTTTTATATATATATATATATTCTATTCTTTGTATTAATTGTGTTAAATGTATTATATCTGAATTAGTGAAATATCACTAGTGAAATATCACAGATTAAAAATATTTTAATTTATATGCTTTCGTTATCTATTTATTTTGATTTTTCTCATTTTATCTTCTTTCATTTTCTAATGTCTGTGTTTGAAAAATTATTTTTATATTTAAACATATACCTATCGTAATTTTCTTTTTTTCTTCCGTTTTAGCGTATTCCCTCTTTCTTTCACACTCTTTCATGTTTCTTTATTGACGTTAGTGAATGTTAATGACACCTATCGCTGAAATTAACCTCTTACGTCATAAAAGTATAGGTTAACTTCATTTTTGGCAACAAACTGAATTATGCTTCTTTGAAAAGAAATTCAAATATTTGAATTATGTTCAAAACTTTTACAAAATATTTAATATGATGAGAGATCTTTGTAAATGTGCTTAGTGCTTTTGAATATTACTATCGTTTTTTTCGTTGTTGTGTGATTATATGCAAAGAATTATTTTCTTTGTCAATCATATCTTATTTTAAATGATACAAAAAATGTTAACGCGACATAATATAGTTACAGATACTCCACATATGGAAACAATACCTATAAATCTTGTTGCTACTGAAGATGGTAGAACGCTTTTGGCAGTAACTGGTAAGTGTGAACAGTAAAATATGCAATTATATTTGTAACTTACCATTTATTGTAACCTTTACAGAACACAAAGACGGTATGTTAGAAATTGTTGCAACTCCAGTTATGCTTGTTGGACAAAATGAAACAACTTCATCATTGGTCGATATAAAAAATTTAAATGGGAATTTAATATTGCACTCGGTATATTCTTGTTTTGTATTTTTTTATTCTTTTTATAGAAGAAACTTTTATTTTTGAATATACTATTTCAGCCTGTTTTTCAAATAAATGTTGAAAATATTGTCAATGACTCAGAATTTCAGCAGGTATCGCAAAATTTTGAAGGCAATTCTGACAATATTGATCGAGTGAAATTACAATTATGCAAAGAAGTAAAAGACAAAAAAGTAATTTCTCAGGAATATCAGTCTCTTCCTGTAGATGATTCATTAGCTGATAAAAAAGAGGAAAAGATTTGTAAACAAAATACAACAAATGTAACTGTAAAAAAACATAATCTTGGAAGGCCTAAGAAAAATAAAATAAATTTAGAAGTAATTATTTCAACATTTAAATTATATATGTTTTATTTTTCTTTATGTGATTAAAAATCGTATATAGCAATAGATTTTTCATCGCATAAAGATATCTCTTTATAACTTGTTTTGGTTTATTTTATTTCAAATAAATAAAAAATTTCTTTTTTATATTACAGGATTCGGAAAGTTTAACATGCGAAATTTGTCATCAAAAATTTGTTAAACAAACATTATATCGAAAACATATGGAAAATCATGCAGAAGAGAAACCACATCGATGTCCAAAATGTTCTGCATCATTCAATGTACCGGTAATAATAATTTTATTTGTTGTTCGATATTTTATACAACAATTTTCATGTTGAAAATTATTTAACGAAATATAACGAGAATATAACGTAATATAAATTTTATTTTTTGTTTTATACTATCATTGCAGTCAAATTTTACTTTACACATGGCAACACATAATACAGGTGAACCAAAATGTCCAGAATGTGGAAAAAAGTTTGCAAGAATGGCTAGCTTGAAATCTCATATGTTGTTACATGAAAAAGAAGAAAATTTATTCTGTACAGAATGTGAAGATGCCTTCTCGACAAAAGTCAGTATTATACTAATAATATTAATAATAACTAGTGACTTTATTATTATTAATTGATTTATTCACGATATATATATTTTTATTTTAATCTGATAAAAACAAAAGATATAAACAATATGTACAAATTATGCTTTTTTTTGAATTATAAAAATTAAAGTATTTATTTGTGTATTTATTGATATGAATATGATGTAAATGATAAAATAGCAATGATAAAATATTATGATAAATGTAATATAATCTTAATCCTAAATATTGTAGACTCAATTGGATGCACATTTAAAACTTCATGGAGAAAAATGGGCAATGGAGGAAATGCGAAAATGTAAATTATGTAATAAACAATTCAGTCAACCAGCTTTGTACAGGCTTCATATTCGTGAACATTATAGGGTAAGATATTATCAATGATAAGCATGTAATTATGATTATCGTGACGATATTTGCATAATTTATATTTTGATTCCTTCTTTAGTTGCAGACAAAAGTAGTGAAACAGACAAAAAAGGGAACAAAACACAAAACAATGTATAAGTGTACCATATGTTTGAAATCTTTTCAAAAACCAAGTCAATTAATGCGGCATATTAGAGTGCATACTGGTGAAAAACCGTTTAAAGTAATTAAAATAATTTTAATTTAATTTAGTTAAATCTTTTAGTACATAAATAATTTAATTTTTGCTCGATTTCAAAGTGTACAGTATGTGGTCGTGCATTCACGCAAAAAAGTTCATTGCAAATTCACACATGGCAACATAATGGTATTCGACCTCATGCTTGTGAATTTTGTAATGCCAAATTTAGTCAAAAAGGTAAATTTTTTCACAAAAATTATTTATAATATTTATTATTTGCACTATATAGCACTAATGTTGTAAAACTATGTGTATTCTTTGATGTTCTTTATAATTATTTATATATATATATTTATTTATTTATTTATTTATTTGTAGGTAATTTAAATGCTCATATAATGAGAGTTCATAATATCCCAGAAGGAGAACCTATATATAAATGTAATTATTGTTCATGTGTATTTAAAAAAGTCGGTAGTTTAAATAGTCACATGAAACGTATGCATACCGACATAAATGAGGTAAATTATTATAAGTTATCTGACACATATTATAGCTTTTTATTTTATATTATTAAAATGTATTATGAAGTATATGAAATTTTTAGGGAAATGATGTTGCCGTTAATGACGATACTTTTCCAACTGATACTATGGAGTCCGACATACGTGCGACCGTGGATAACGTTATCACACAATTAGCATCTTTGGAATCTGATGCGCATCAAACTACGGAATCATCAAATTTCCAATCTTGTTTATTATCAGAAAATGTGTCGAAGAAAGATATACTGCAACAAGCATTAAAAAACAGTGGTCTATCCAGTAAAAATAAAATTATTTCCGAAGGTATGAATTATTTTTAATAATAAATGGTAAAATTATTTTTCGCTATTTATAAATTTTGTTTATCAAAGGTGTATCAGAAGCAAAAAAATTTGGAGCTCGTATTAATTTTGTCACATTATTGGATCGAGCACCTGACGGTGATACGAGGTAATCTATTATATATCCAATATATTTTTTTATTTGTACAAAAATAAGTTTATTGATTGCAAAAAGTTGATATCATTTTTTTCTTTTTTCTTTTTTTTTCCGAATCATTCTTCCAGAAAATATTTGACGATAAAACAACGATGCGTAGGAAATGTAAGATGGTACGCGTGTACTTTTTGTCACAAAGAATTCAAGAAACCATCAGATCTGATTCGTCATTTGCGTGTACATACACAAGAAAAACCTTTTAAGGTATATATAATTAATATATTTTTTATTATGAAATAATAACGATTAATGTATTTTTTATCATAAAAAAATCATATTTTAAACATATTTCTATATGAAATATTATATTATAGTATATTATACTATACTTGACTGTATCTTTAGTGTACCTATTGTTATCGTTCGTTCGCTTTGAAATCTACTATGATAGCACACGAACGCACACATTCAAGTGTCAAAAGATACGTTTGTAATTCTTGCGACAAAACATTCGTCTCTCATGGTAGTTTAATTGCTCATACTAGGTGAGTAAACTTTACAAACTTTTTTTTTTTTTATTATAATAGAATTGATGAATTTCAAATATACACATTTTATAATAGATTACACGCAAAATCTGATAATAATAAGGATTCCAATATGCATATCACAGTTGATACTGATATTCATTCTACTAATCAATCGAAAACTCAAATAAAAAATATCAAATCAAAATTATCACAAGAAGCAGAAACTCTAGTACCTCAAGTAATTTTACAAGAACCGTTGCTAATTAATGATGTAGGAAATAAAATTTGTGTAGCACAAATATCTTCAAAAGAAAAACGTGCTTATGACGGAACTATCGACCAAACCAGACCGCACAAATGTTGGATTTGTCAGGCAGCATTCAGAAAGATTAGTCATTTGAAGCAGCATCATCGTCGTCATACGGGAGAACGTCCGTATAAATGCACAAAATGCGATAGGTATGTATATGTATGTATTACATACATACGTATATATATATATACAAATATTTTTTTTCATTTTTCAAATATGCATCCAATGAATTTATAATGCTTTTTTTGTGATGCGTACATCAGTAGTATCTAATTTGATGAACAAGTAATTAATATCCTAAATCATTTCAGGAGATTTACATCGAATAGCGTTTTAAAATCGCATTTGCATACTCATGAAGATTCGAGACCCTATGGTTGTTCAGTTTGTAATGCAAAATTTTCAACACAAAGCAGCATGAAAAGACACATGGTTACTCACAGTAATAAAAGACCGTTCATGTGTCCATATTGTCACAAAACTTTTAAAACTTATGTCAATTGTCGGAAACATATGAAAATACATAAACATGAATTGGTACAACGGGTATAGTATCTTGCGGGAAAAAAGAATATAAAAATTGGATTCGTCATTAATAATGAAATATTATTATATTTTTTTTATAGCAACTAGAACAACAGAAAATCAGAATTCAAGAACAATCTTCAGATAAATTAAATTTAAAGGAGAATTCTAAACAGGAAACGGCTCTCGAATCGTCTTCCTCTTCTGTCTCTATCACAACTATTAATTCCACCATTACCACCAATATTGCTACCACTACTACTACTCCCGCTATCGTCACAACATCCTCTTCTACATTTTCAGATAATCTTGTACTTTCTCGACTTGGATCAGTTGAATTATCATTTCAATCACAACTTGGGTCAGAGTTTTCGCAAACTTTTCCCGAGTTTCAAAACATAGCTGAAGAAAAAGAAAAAATAAGAGCCGTTTTACCAACAAATTGCGATGCCACAACATTTATCAACCGTACGTTTTAAATTTCTATATATTTTAAATATCAAAAAATTATTTTTTAAATTGTAAATATATACACTTATATACACTTTTCTCTCTCCCCCTTCCCCCCTTTTCTTGTCCCTTTTTGTTTTTAGAGAACATATCGGGAATAGCTGTAACGAGTCTTGAAAATTCACAGATATTACACGCCGATGAAGCTGGTTCAGTTACATTGCCGATTTATTCCGGCGATCAGACACTTACACCAGTGTGTATATTGTGCTGTTAACTTGCCAATAAATTAAATAAAAGAATTCATTGCGATTAGTTTTCGATATAAATCTGTATTTTGATTACAGGAAAGCATACGGGAAATAGAAGAAACATTGAATCAACAATTTTTTAATATAGGGATGAATCTTAACCTAGGAAGTAATCAGTCGAGACATTCGAATAATACAAATACGAATGATTTCGATCATATGAAAGAACAACAGCCTGTAATGAATGTAATATATGAAAATAATAATAGCGATAATAGTGATAGTAATGTAGAAACATCTAGAGAACATGTTTTTTCGTCACAATTAGATTCATTTGAGATGGATCATATTGCTTTGCAAGTAAGACAAAAAATATTGCTTTCTATGAATTTTTACTAGAAAAAGAATTGAAAGAATAATAATTTTATTTATATCAGTCCGACGCTGAAATCGACATCGGTTTAGATACAAGAAATTCAACTAATATGGCGAGTATATTGCCTAGAAATGTGAAAAATGAACATGAATTTTCTGTTTGTGTTACGACATCAGATAATACAAACGTTGAACAAACAGAGAGATCTGGTATGCAAGCAGTAGTATTTGTTTCTCAGCAAAATTTTCCTAGAAAAGAGGGGGTAGAAGATA
The DNA here is from genome assembly GCF_029169275.1 of Apis cerana. Classification (NCBI taxonomy): domain Eukaryota; kingdom Metazoa; phylum Arthropoda; class Insecta; order Hymenoptera; family Apidae; genus Apis; species Apis cerana. Next base: position 15,752,199 of record NC_083862.1, on the reverse strand, counting down.
AATTTGCAATAGAAGAGACTCACAAGAGCAATATCATCCATAAGCAATGTACAATCAACCCGATATTTTTTACGTAAGTTGATTGCTTAATTTCTGATAATCTGTTTCATATATATATATTACATGAAAACAATAATTTTCTATAATATGATTTTTGATGGACAAATTGAAAATGAATAAATACTTAATGTGCATAGAGAAGAATTTCGAGAAACATCGCAAAATTTCAAGACTCAATCAAATACGCGCAGTTTGTCATCCGATGTTACAGAAATTAAAGTCGCTACGAGTAAGATATCTCGTGGACAATCTTTATTACAATGTCATATGTGTAATCAACAAGGATTCACAACGATTGCATTAAAAGTAAATATTTTTAAATAAACAATAAATATTTCCTTTATTTGTAAGATTTTTTTTTTACATTTATCATAATTGTAAATATGGTTAAAATCAGATAAAAATATTTTCTTGATATCAGGAACATTTGACAAGCCATCGTGGAACAAAAGAATATCAATGTACGGAATGTTCTTCAAAATTTTACACAAATGCTGGATTAAATAGACACTCAAAGATTCATTTTATTAAACAGTGAGTGATTTGAAAAATTATTTTAGTGTAGATTATGATTAATCATTTTTATTTTTTAACTTTTCGTTTGTATATTTATAGATTATATAAATGTTCGTCGTGTGACAAATATTTTAATGATAAGATCGAACTACAATCGCACTCTAAAATTCATGAGATTCCAATATGGAATGCATCAGAAATAAATAGCACGACAGAAAATTCAACACTTTCTTCGGAAATGCAACCAGTTGTAAATGGTCATTCATCTTTAAATATCATAATAGATACAGATTCTGCAGTTTCGGAAAAAGTTCTGTTAGATACGGTAGCAGAAAAAGAAGTAATGGATCGAGTGGAAGTAAGTTGTTACAAAAATATGAAAAAAAAAAAAAAAAAAAAAGAAGAAATAACAAAGGATTATTCAGCGAAAATTATTATATACATGTCATATAGAATATCTTGGTCGAGGAAAAGGAACGGAAGGAATATACGAATAAGTGTAAATATTGTCCGAAAACATTTCGCAAACCAAGTGATCTTATAAGACATACACGTACACACACAGGAGAACGACCGTATAAGTGCAATTACTGTAATAAAAGTTTCGCTGTAAAATGTACTTTGGATTCACATACGAAAGTTCATACCGGAAAAAAAACATTTCGTTGTCACGTATGCAACAGTTTATTTGCGACCAAAGGTAGTTTGAAAGTTCATATGCGTTTACATACAGGTAAGTAGAATGATTAATTATGAATTTATTTCGAGAAAGAATATTCATATTATGTACTTTTAAATATTTTTCATATATTTTCGTAAATCGTTTGATTTCGCATTTTTTTTTCTTTTTTTCTCTTTTTTTTTTTTTTTTCTTTTTTTTTTAAAGGTTCGAAACCATTTAAATGCCCTATTTGTGATTCGAGATTTCGAACTTCCGGTCATAGAAAAGTGCATTTATTGAAACATGCACGTGAATATAAAGATAATCCAAAAAGAAAACAAAAACATTTAAAAGTTACGGCTATAGCCGAAGTGGCAGCTAATCTTGAAAAATGTGAAAGAAAAGAGAAGGAAGTAAATAACTTTGATACAAAGCAACAACTATCACAGGAACAGCTTTCCCAAACAGGATTAATTTCTCATTTGGATGCATATAGTATCGAAACAGCTGCTTCCTGTTTATCCGATCAAATTAACTTCGACACGGAAGGTGTCGCGTCAAACAACAATCAAACAATTGTATCGATAAATGAAAACAATCATTTAGTTACCAATTTACATTTTCTTTTAACAAATGGTCTTGTTACCATTCAAACCGAAGAATCGTTACTTCCACAATCGTCAAATGACAATTTGCATCATCGACCGACTATAATTTCCGATGCCGAGTGTACATTAACAACATCTAGTCTAGCATCCGATACTAATAATGAAAATACTAATAAGAATGAAAATCATATAGAATTGATGTTAAAAACACCATCGAGTAATTGTCTTTTAACGGTACCAACGCTGACACCGCAGTTAGAATCATTTTCAAAGATGCCTGCGCAAAAGGCGTTGCCAACAGTATCGGATAAAGTAACAATTAAAGGGAATTCATCCAAGAAAGAATGTGACATTTGTGGGAAAACATTTACAAAACCTTATCAAGTCGAAAGACATAAACGAATTCATACCGGTGAAAGGCCATACAAGTGTGATTTATGTACAAAATCATTTGCTCAAAAATCAACTTTACAGATGCATCAAAAACATCATACTGGCGATCGTCCATATGCTTGCTCGTATTGTGAATATTCCTTTACGCAAAAAGGCAACCTTCGAACACACGTGAAACGTGTTCATCAATTGGATACTGTTGACACGAAGAAATGGAATCGTATACGTCAATCTTTCTTACCCAAAACATATAATCAAGAAAACACAATCGAAACTAAGAATCTAAATTTAGATAATATATCGTTTGTTGAACTTCTTAAGGAATGATATGCAACTGGTACAAATTATTATTGATTTACTTTTTCATTAACTATGACGACTTTGATAATTTCAGAATATCGATAAAATGATAGAGACAATAATAAATATTCGATGTTCTTCCAATATATAAGTTAAATAATTGGTTCGTAATATTTTACGAATAAATATAATCTAATCGCGTCCAATGTATAAAATTCGTCGATTTGTATGAAAGTGAAAATAAATTTTTAACGTGTAATATTAATATTACATTTTAATATTGAAACAATTGTTTTTTGTTAATAATATTATTATTAATGTTTGTAATTACATTTTGTTTCAGTTGCAGGGCAACCATTCGGATGATTTTCATAAAACCAACAAGATTTAGTTTTTTTTTGTGGCAACGATAATCTTTTTTTTTTCGATTTTTCATTAATTCTTTCTATTCCAGGTATATTAAATTCTACTTTTCCTTGAGCAACACGAAATATATGGCTATGATTTTTTAATAAAGTTTGAAGACCTCCATATTCTTTTCGCAAGTGCATCATAACTTCTTTTGGAATTGATTTAGCGACTTCGCGCAGTTCAAGACATCTACCAGCATTCCAAAATTTTTTAGGCGTTTCTTCGATATATATAGTACAACCTTCGTGAAGTAACTGACTTGATACAATATTAACAATATTCGTAATTAATGTTTTATCTAACTGCGTACAATTTCGTACTTTTTCTACTTTGTCCCTTGGCTTAAAATCACAAGTCCATTCTTCCATCGTATCACCGATTTTTTTATTTGATTCATATTTTTGTTTAATTAAAGTTGTCTTTGCACTTAATATTTGTTTAATACGATCTTCCAAATTTTTGACGTTTTCATGTGTTCTTTCCCATCCAATCAGGCATATTCGTTTAGTAGAAGGAATTCTTAATTTATCAAGATGCGTCGTGAATCCACATTGAACGCATATACTTCTCACATAATCAATATATTCAGAATATTGACTTTTAGAGGCACAATATCTTTGATATTTCGTTCCGTTAAGTTCATACGAACAACAAGGTAATAAGAAGAAACGACAATTGCTAGAACTACGTGCAGCAATTATAGGAATCCACGGTGTTAATTCATCCGAATGATTCCCTATAATCCAATCTACTTCCGGATATATCGTTTCAGAAGATGGAACAATGGTACAAACCTATATAAAACGAGTTAGTGAATTTTATTAATTATATTTCATTCTTTGTGTGTGTGTGTGTACACATATATATAAACAAAATAACAAATTTTCAAACGATAAATCTGATAGTTATTAAATTTATACATACTTGTAATGGAGTTTCAGGTGGGTATAAATCCCATATTTTTCTTTTTCGTAAATCAATTCCTAATCCACGATGACCTTCACTGAATAAAATATGTACGAGTAAACCATTACCACATCCCAAATCAAGAAATGATTGTAAATCATTAATTCCCTTTTCAAATCTCTCTTTTTCCCATAACAATAATAAATAAGTAGCGATTGCAATATCTTCATAAACAAATTTTATTGGATCCGTATTCTCAGGCCAATTCTTTATCAATCTTATACCATATTTTTCTTTCAATTTGCAATATAATCTTGCATATTTTTCAGTTGATACGAAATTCAATGAAGATAACGAAATCGGTGTCCGGATTCCGGATTCGCTTTTCGCCCATTTCAGGATACACGGAAGAAGTTTTTTCTTTAACCATTCAATGCTGAAATCGGACATAATATTATTCACTTGATGGACACTAATGGATATATAACCATCTGTTCCTTGTTGTAACATAAATGGCATTCTGGTACCGAGAGATTGTTTATGTACGAGAAAGGGTTTGTGAATATTTATTACACAACCTCTTTCGTTGCTCACTAAAAAAAATTCAATACCAGTAGAAAATATATGTGGCATACGTGGCAATTGTTTTGTCACATATAAATGAATTCTTTCAATATTTGTTGTAATGGCCACTTGATCAAAAATGCGCAAAGCATCCAATAATATTCTATTATCAATATCATCTTTTTGGTGATTTATACCTAAGATTGAAACATCCAAAGTATTAATATAATTGGAAATTTTAAAAATATCATAATTAATTTCAATATTCAATATTTCAATAGATGCTAGAATTCTACGGTTTATAATTTGAGGATTACGACACCATATATCAATAGCTTTCAAAAATTGTGATGCACTAATTTCATTTTGATCATTTATTATGGTTTTGAAATCCATGTCTTGAATAGAATAATTACAAATTCTTCCTTTACTTAAAGAATATATTACAGAATGTATTTACAATGCTGATAATATCTTTGTATATTTATTACTTTGTTCCTTTTGGTTTAGTGTACTAAAATACATATTGAAAAATTTATATTATTAGAATATACATATATATATATATATATATATATATATATAAAAGAAAAAAAATCAAATTATTAAAAATATTAAAAACTATTAAAAATTAATATTTGATAACATTGATGAAAATTTATTACCTTTTTAACTATCCATTCTGCATCTTGCATTGCTTTTTCCATAATTTGGCGAACACGTTCCTTATCGGGTTCTATTAAATGTTGTTTAAAATTCTACAAACAATGAAAACAGTGAAAACAGTGAAAACAGTGAAAAAATAAAATAGGTTATATGTGAAATATATTCCATAAGTATTAGATATCAATGTGATTAATATGTGATTTTTAAATATATTTAAGATGACATAAAAATTGATAATATAGAATTTACTTGTTTAACCGAATGTCTATAAAATCCTTGCGCTTCCTTTGGCAATTTTTCGCATTCTCGCAATAAAAATTTATACAACTGTCTCGGCGATTTTAAAGCAGCTTCTCGTAATGTTGCACTAGCCATCTTAATGTAGAAACGATGAAAGACACTAGTAAATATTATAAATAATATATTGTTACTTTATATAAATATGTTAGTGAGAATAATAAGATATAAATCTATATAATTCATCTTTTAAGATTCATTTTCTTTTATTTCAGTTTTAATTAAGATCGTTTTTATACAATACTATATAATAAAAAAAAAAGAAACTATTTTTAAAAAAACTTAAAACAATGAATAGATATTATGAATAGATATTCAATTTAATTAAATAAAAAAGTAATAACATTAAAAATACGTACATATATATAACGATTAGAATAATCAAATGACTTTATGTAGTAATATATAAGTTCTTAATAATAATAATTGAAAGACGAAGAAAGATATATTCGTAAATTTAGTATATACGTATATAGGAGAATAGATATACATATGCATATGTATTGTATCATATACACAAATCAAATTGTATTGTTGAAGGATGTTCAAGTTGGAGGCGCTGTGTAGGATATCATCTTTTAGCATTATCCGTTGCATTGTGTATATACTTGTTAATGGTAAGGTTAAAACATTATGATGAATTTACATCGATACATAGTAAAAACTTTATTGAAACGTTATTGGCGAACAACCATGAATTGGACATTAATTCGGTTGAAAAGTAGCGAAGGACATCCAACTGCTGGAATAATCGGTAACATTAATATATACACATATGTACATATATATATATATGTATGTATATATATATATGTATATATGTATATATGTATATATATATATATATCTTTATAAATATCATGCATATTCTATTTTTATTGAGATCAAATTTTGATTTTGATTGATCTTATTTATATAGTAATTGGAGATGAAATTTTAAAAGCGCAAGTAAAAGATACCAATTATTTCTATGCATGTAAGCTGCTTTATAAATATGGAGTCAAAGTTCAAAAAGTGAGTATAATTTTGCTATCAATAATTTCTATTTCGATTATTTATTTAATTATTTTTTTCAGATTGCAATCGTACGAGACAATCTTCAAGATATCGCGAAAGAAATAAAATATTTTTCTAAAATGTTCAACTATGTTTTTACATCAGGTGGTATAGGACCGACTCACGATGATCTTACATATGAAGGTTAAATTCAATTCTCAAAATTTTAAGAATAGATAACAAATGCTTTTTTCTAATGAAATCATATTTTTTTTTACAGCTATAGCATTGGCTTTTAACGATACATTGCATTATCATCCAACATTGGTGGATATTATAAAAAATTATTTTGACTTACAAGACTTGTACGGAACATTTCCTTTGCCAGCTTATAAAATGGCATACGTAAGTGATAACGAAAATAGAAAATATAAGTATAATTAAAGCAATGATCAAAATAAATCTTGTTTCATAATTTTAGATACCAACAAAATCCATACTTAAATTTGGAAAAGACGAAGTTACAGGCAAAATGCTCACTTATCCATACGTAATAATAGAAAATGTTTATATATTTCCTGGATCACCTGTATTTTTTGAGAAATCTTTTCAAACATTGTGCAAGGTATAATAATAATATACAATACTTGTTTAAGTGAATATAATACATATATAGGTGAATATAGTACGATATAATTAGAGAAACAATAGAAAGTAACAAGTATCATTTTTGTAGGAATATTTTACTTATTGTAAAAAATTCGCAACAACCGAAATTTATATAAATGCGAAAGAAGAATCATTCGCAGATATTTTACGTAAAGTTGCATTAGAATATTCAAATGTTACTTTTGGCTCGTATCCGGAACGTAACAGGTAAATGATATACAATAAAAGATAGAACTACGTATCATATATATATATATATATATATCGTATGTTTTAATTAAAAACGTTTCATAGGTATTACAAAGTGCGTATAATTATTGAAAGTGAGAATGAAAACGACATTGAAAAGGCAAAAAAAATATTTTGCGATCGTATACCGTCAAATATTTTGGTAAATTATGATCGGACACCGCATGTGGATTGTTTATCGAAGTACGAAATGTTGATTGAAAAGTCCCCACATCGATCAGTTTATGAACGTTCCTTCAAGAAATTCGTGTAATGCCTCTACAAGTGGAAAAAGTATCGATTAATCGTAATTGATTATAAAACGTCATCGAATTTTTCTTTGTTTTCTTTCTTTTTTTCTCCTTGTAGAAATTATTATGAGAAACCTGAAGAAATTTGGATATATTTGGATGGTAGCGAAGAATCAATCATTATGATACATCTTGCTCGTGTCGTTAGCAATAAATTGCGATATTGTTCAAAGATGAAACTACGTGCAATTTGTTTTAAATCCGATATTTTAAAATCGGAAATTAATGAATTTTTTAATGAAATTAAGAATATGTAAGTATGAGATAGATCATTGCGATGATTCTTTTTCAAAGACATTTTAATTTATCAATACGAACACGAGTTCGATATTTGATCAATATCAAGTTATAAATTCTATTATTGTATCGACAGGTACAATATCGAATTATGTAAGTTAGAATACGAGGAAAATGATGTTGTTCGTGCAATAAAAAATTTTACCTTATTGAAGCCGGAATTACGAAAGTTATTGATTGGAAAACGGTTGAACAGTAACGAGAGGGAAATTTATAATAATCTTGAACGATTAAATGACAATTCCACACAGTTTGTACATTTTCCTCTTATCGATTGGACAGACAAAGATGTTGAAAATTTCTTTAATTCTCTCTTTTTACCTTACTATACGATAAAAAGTTAAACGATAAGGCAAATAATAGGTAAGAAAATTGACAAATTTATCTTTTTATTCACATCTTGTTTACTATTTTATTTCCTTTTTCCTCTTTTATTCTTTCGTTCTTAATTCTTATGTCACATATGTATATTGTCGTTTTCTATATAATGAAATTCTTCTTGTAGATATGAGATAAAAAAAAGAAAAAAAGAAATAAGAAAATAATGAAAAAGTAAGTGTATTATTAATAAAAATGACGATAGAAAATTTCGTATCGATAAATTTTATATTTATCGATTAATTGAATAAAAAATTCCTTAACCGCTTGAATAGTATCAAAACGAATAATATATGATTTAATGTATATTATATGATGTAATATGTAAATTGAACTCAAAATTGAGATAATTAATTAGAATTTATAGAATAACGAGATTTGTAAAAATCCTGTAAATTTCTAGAATGTACAAAAATATTATCTTAATTCTTTTTTCTCTTTTTCGCTCTCACTCTCGCTTTCTCTCTTTCTCCCTTCCCTCCTTTCATTTTTCCTTTTTCATATGTGGTATGGGGAGAAAAAAAAGTGCACGATTAAAATTAATTACCCATTAAAAAGAGAACGCATCGAGTTATTCCTCATCCTCGGGAAAAAAAAACTACTCGAATAATCGAATATTTTAATTTCTTCTTCTTCTTCTTCTTTTTAATATTAATTATCTCAAGTTAATATAATTTTTAATTATTTTCCTTTAAAATAGATGACAATGTGCCTGTTTTGAAATTGAGAGATGAGTCAAGAAGATCAATGGAGAAGAAAATGAATTTTTATCAAAAGTATATCTATAATTATGCAGTTTAATGGTATTTAATTTTTAGTTATTTATGATATTTAATTTTTAGTAATATATCGGTACACATTATTTTTTCCAAGTAATAATCGATCATAGCTCAACTTATTGTACAATACTAATAAAACATATACTATATCTTTTTTTTTTCTTTTCTTCCTTCTTGTCAACGATTTAGTTATTATTGATGTAAAAAAAAAAAAAAAAAAAAGGAGATATGAAATAAGCGATAGTAGTAGTTGAAATTGCGGCAAAAAACAAAAAAATTGAACGAGGTAATTCAGGAGTGACGCGAAACAAAAAAAGAAATTGAGGAGATGGAAAAAGTTGAGCGAGAAAAAAAAAAGATGGAGATGGGGAGACGGAAATGAGCCTCATATTTCACCAGAGTATTTCATTTAAGTTTGAAATTGATTACGCCAGAGTAGAATAGAATAGTAGGAAGAAGTCGATGGTACAAGATTGGGAAAAGACAAAGAGCATAACCTGTTTAAGTGGTTGACTAATTGATTATTTAATTGATCGATTTGTTACTATAGCTTGTTTGTTGACCAACAAAATGACCGATCGATTAATCGATTGATCGATCGAGAAAAGATCGAAGTGATTAATTCGTAGGTAAAAATGAATCGAGAAAGGAAAAAGATAAGTGTAAAGAACGAAAAGGATGAGTGGAAAAGAAAAATCATATCTACTTATCACTGATGATAAATCATAAAAAATTGATCGAATTGACAAAATTGGATATTCCATAAGATCGAATCATTTTTACGTATTGTTCGTATTCGATCGTACGAAATCGTTTCACATGTTAAGATTAAAAAATTTGATATAAAGAGAAGTAAAAAAAAAAAAAAATAAACGTATCTTGAACTTAATACATGTATTGGAAAAAAAATAGAAAAAATCAAATGAAACGAATTTTACAATTTAACAAAAGTAAAAGAATAAATTTTGTGATAAAATTAATTCTACAAGAGACATTGATAGCATTTGCATAATAAATTGCACATTATGAGAAGAAAAAAAATCATTGAAATGAAAAGTGAAAAAAAGATGGAAACATTTGAGATCGAGTCGAAAATGATGCGAATTGTGGGTTGGTCTTTGCGTAATCGTAGGTGAAGCTGGAGATGAGGAGAACAACCTGTGATAACTGTAACGGCAAAATAGCAGTGGTGGCGGCGGCGGTGATGGTAGTGGTGGTGGCGGTGGTGGTGGCGGCGGTGGTGGTGGTGGTGGTGGTGGTGGTGGTGGTAGTGGTAGTGGCAATGGTGGTGGTGGCGGCGGCGGCGGTGACGGTGGCGGTGGCCTAGACCAAAGGCGCGGCGTGGTCGATGGCAGTGGTCGCGTGCTGGTCGCGTGCCGGAGGCGGAGCCAAGCTTCGACTCTCTCGCGTGCCACCTCCACCCTAAAGTTCGCGGTCCCTGTTGCACCCTCCGACACCCTCCCGGAACATCGGGGAGCTCTTCTACTCGACGCGACGCCCCTCGGTACTCTTTGGTTCCTCGCATCTCCCCTTCTCTCCGCCAATTCCCGAATCTACAGTCGCTTCCTCGTCGGTTATTGATTCCCTCGGGTAGCTAGTCCCGAAAAGGGTGCTAAAATAGGATGAGGACGAATTGAAAGAACGAAAGCGAGAAGGTGTGGAGAAAAGAAATTCGATGACGAGTGTATCTCGAACGTTTCCCCTTTGCTCCGTTCTTCTCTTCTTGTTATCATTTTCGTTATTACTTTCCTTTTTCTTTTCAAATCGTTGAATAAGCTTTAAAGATGGTGTTCGAATTGGTAAGCAAGACGTGTGTATGCGTACACCACACGTGCACACGAAGAGGATCTATCTATCGGAAATTGATGTAAAAAAGATCAAAAGCATCGTGTCGAGTAATCGCAGTGACGATAAATATTATTATATCGATCGCGGGAAAGAAGAAGAGAGATTGCTGTGTTTGATATTTATCTATTTTTTTTTTTCCTCGTTAAGATAGATGTATACATTTATAACAGAGACGCAATGTCGACAAGGGATATATAATGATAAGTGAACGGGAAGGTAGAAGAAGGATATGTATGTAAATATAGGATCGGTATAGCGAATAATATATATATATATATATATGATTAGAAAGACGAAGATGATATTGCGAAAAAGTAAGACTACGCGAAAAGAGAGGGCGAAAAAGATTAAATGAAATTAGAAACGTCGATTTATTAAATTTCGTTGATTTATCTGCGACATTATCCATCCTTCAAAGTAAGTTCTTGTTTGCACAAACTTGTCGTATTGAGAGCACCGCTCTTGAATCTCGAAACTTTGCAAACTCCCCATCTCTTCCTCCGCCACCGTTAGTTGGCCTCCCACCCGCTCTCCTCGGGACTCACGCTGTAACCAAGGTTTCTTCTTCTTCGTCTAAACTTGCACATGGTTTTGGTACATGCTCTATGTATGTCTATCCATGTATGTAGACGGATGGATAGATTGACGGATAGACAAGTGCAGTTTACGCGACGTCTACACGACGCATATTTCCATCCATCCACAGATTGCTCTTTTCGTTTCGATTTTGATCGTTTTTATTCCGTACCACCACGCTCCGTCTCGTTCGTTGCTGTCCGGGGTTGTAGTTTCCGTGCAATTCAACGGCATAACCTATTTTACTTTCGAAAACTCAACGGATCAATACCAACGGGAATGCGACGAAGACGAGCGAACGGACGAAGAGGAGAATCGTGCAAGAGAAGGAAGAACGAATGCGAACGACATCGTTCTCGTCCGTGGAAATTTCTTCCACGTTACACGAATAATTTTCGATTGACCGAGGCAAGAGGGACGGTTTTCGGAAGGAACGGTCGAAGATCCATCCCATTATCGATCGATTATCTCACGTGAAAGCATATACGATCGAAAGTTAGCGTACAGTCGAATCGATCGAGCGGAATCGATAAAGATCGAGTAACAAGTGTCGCGAGGGACAGCGACGACACAGGTAGCGCAAAACCAGCCAAGTTGCGCGGCTACCATACGTGATATACAAATACCGGGAACCGAATCTTCGAAAAGAGTTTCGGGTTGCGGCACGAGACCGTCAGCTGGCGAGCAGGACCGGTTCCTTTCTTTTTTTTCTTTCTCTTTCTCTCGTTCATGCTCCATCTCTCTCCGCGTGTCCTTTCCCTACTCCCTCTGCATTGAATCGTTTGATCGTCACGTTGCTTCGTTCTTTCTTCTTTGACCGATCTTCGATATTCGAGATCTTTTCCTTTCGTTTTCTTTCATTTTTCGTTCTCCCTCTTTTGGCAATACGGAACCACATTCAGATAAACAGATAAATACAATTCAAGATCGACAGTTTGGAACGGAAGCGAAATAACCTTTGAATTTAATATCAGGTTATTTTATAGGTTAGTTGCAAATGTGCGTAGAATTGTATCGACGATTATCATCGTGGGGATAGGATATATACCTATTCGTAAAACACGTTTACGTTTAAATTTTAGGAATAAGTGTGCAAACGTGTGATCTTTGTGGTCGATAGTTTGTTTTTACAAGACGAGAACAAATCCGAGGAGAGATTTTTAAAAAAGCTTGCGGGAGGTGTAGCACTAATGTTTTTGCCGCAGATCGCTCGACCGAAAAAAGAAAAAGGCTTTGTGGAGCATCGATGCTGCTCGGTAACGATGCAAAATTTCTTTTACGCGATTAGACAACGCTCGATTTAACAGTACAGTTCGTTTCAACGAGCGCTTCGATGAAGCGTGCCAAGCGTGCTTCGTATCGCGACAAGCTTATGCGAGTAAGTAAGTAAGTAAGTATACATGGACGTATACATGCTGTCCTGTTCTGTCGCGCAATCGAAACGAGAATATGACGAGACTCTTGTCCGCATTACTTTCCAAAATACGTATACGTATTTTCATACGCGTTTCGACATGCGCGGAATCCGTATCAACCAACCCATCATGCCATCGATTCTCATACGGCGTAATATACTTCTGTTCCTTTATCTTTTCTATTTTCTCAAATGTTTCTTTTCCCTTATTCTCACACGAATACAAAAACCCGGAACTAAAACTCGATATATATATATTCATATAAATCGATCTTTTAAAAATAATAAAAGATTCGAGTTGAATTTTTCATCACGATGATGTTATTTTATTTTGTTTCGTCGGTTATCGAAAAGCTTCCTTTTTTCATCCTCTTAGCTTTACATCGATCGTTATCTAGGTTATTGGTTAGACAGATCATACGTACGGTTGAGTTTCTTGCGTGTATCGTTCAACATTGACGAGTTTGGTCGATCGCTTCTATCTCGAGAGGATCGAGAGGAATTTCATATACGCGAAAATATTGGAAATTTAATCTTGATTTATTTACCTCTTTCCCCTCTCCCCTCCCTATATTTTCACGCCAATCATTTTTAGCCAATCATTATCCACGGAATGAAGAGAAATTAATTTTTTTAACCTTGACTTTTTCTCCAAAAAAGATATTCTCGTACGAAAAAAATGTATATATAGATTTAAAATCGACTCGATTCTAATGTTTAATAAAACAATGATATTAAAACGATTATCTTTTCTATTTCCTTGTTTGAATCAATCGTAAAGGATCGAACTAAATTGTTCGTTTGTACGAACGAGACAAGTGGGTGTCGGAAATAAGACGCGAGAAAGAGATGGTCATGGAGGAGGAGGAGGAGGAGGAGGAGGAAGAAAGAAGATTACGGAGACTATGTAGACCAGGCGAGTAAACGGGGAATTCATATTATAGAGTAAGAAGGGATGAAAGATGCAGGTAAGGTACACTTATAGACGGAACGATGGTAGGTAGGTAGAAACACAGTAGGTAGGTAGAATACCGAATAGCGCGACAAACGAAGCCCGATCTATATAGGAGGGAAAGGGAGAGGAGGAGATTGAATAGTCGTATATACTCACCACCCTTTTCTCTAAATCACGTTTATCAGAGACGGATGGCGAGTACTACTAGCGCGATGCAGTAGAGTATCGAAGTAGAGGAAGGTGCGGCCGAAATGGAAAGAGGAAGAGGATCCGGCCAGGTGAAGAGAGATAGCCTCGTTGGAGGAAGGGAGGACAAAGAGGCGAAGGGCCAGGACGAACGGGGGGGAGGAAGGGCGGCGGGAGGAGGGGGAGGGGAGGGAGAGAAAATTGAAGAGAGCGAGGGAGGGGGTGGGGGAAGGGTGAGGTGAGGCGAGGGGAGGGGGGAGGGGGCAGTGGGCGAGCGAGTTGATAAGTTGTCGAGTAGCGGAGCGCGGAGGCGCGAGTCGCGAGGTGCGATGCGCGAGGCAAGAGGCAAGAGGCACGGAGAAGGACGAGTATGAGATGGTGGAAGAAGGGAAAGAAGGGTGAGGAAGCGGAGAAACACGCGGATATTGATTCCCGAGGGATATGCGCGCGCTCGACGAGACTCGGAAATCTAAACGTATGTACGATGCTTTGGCGGACATACAGAAAAGTATACGCGTCGCGCGGCATGCGCATCTATATCTCGATTCATCCGATGGAGGAGCGGCGGAGGCAGGGCAGAGGAGGCCTGGGCGGCTCGAGCGTGGCGACGGGCAAGGGGGAGGGAGGGGGGGATAGGGGGATCTAAAACAAATCGTTTTTCAAGAAAATGAAACGAGAAAATATGCATGGTATGTATTTACGTACGTATGTACATACGTACGTAGGAAACGAGTCGATAGGCTGAAACGGAAAACGGTTGCACGGTTTAAAACTTGTGCGTTATATTATTATTATCGTTGTATATATGTATTCCATTTTTTTGTCGCGTCCTCTATCTTTTATCTTTTTCTTTTTTTCTACAAAAGATGATCGATCAGAGGTGAATATACCAATTGGGACGTACAAAGAGAAATTTCGATTATACGTAAGGAAGAAGATATTCGTGACGAGATGTTAGGCTCGTTATGCTCGAACAAAAAGGAGAGCTCGAGGAACGGAGCAGAGGGATAACAATCTTGATAGTCTGTTGAAGGAAAGTTCGAATATTGAAAAAAGAAAAAGAAGAAGATATACTTGTTATAGCCTACCTATCTGTATATCTTACGTATATATGTATACACGTATATATATATATATAAATTTATATACACATATAAATTTCACGATAGGAAAATAAATGACGCGTTTCTCGATATTGTGACGTTGGTTCCCGTGTCGTTACACGAGGATGCATGTAACAACATCCGTGAAAGAAGCATGGAGGTGGATAGATTCGCACCTATACCGATGTTACTGCCGCAAACTACGTACCACACGTACGTATACCAACTCGGTCATCACCATTCCGAAATCACTACCACTATCTGCCATCGCTTGCCATTACCTACCACTACCTTCCTCCACTACCTACCACCACCGACCGCTACTTACCACTACCGTTACCACAGCTGACGCCACCTCCGAGACCTACGGGCGACTTTCATGAATGAAACCCACGTGCGATCCACGTGACCGTTCCTGTCAAAATCGTAATTTCTAATTCTCGACCCCCTCCCCACTTTTTCCCTCGACTTCTCGTAATATCGATCGTGCATCTCGATGATCGAATATCCATATATATATATATATATATATACATATATAATCGTCTATTCCATTTTCTTCCTTTTATTAATAAACGTATACGAAAATTGTTTAAAAAATACGATCGATTTAAAACGAATCGAATGATTCGTATATTTTTTTCGAACAAAATCTCGAAAATCCATCCCATATACGAGTATATTCATACTTCTTGGATATATACGTGATGAAAACGTGAGATATAAAGCAAGGAAGAATTTTCGGAAGATTTAGAAAATTATCCGATAAATGGATAAACAAACGGAGATGATATATAGAGAGAGAGAAAGGGATCATCGTTACTACCAGTGTCACCATTGCCTCGGCTATCGTTTCATCTCCATCCCCCTACCACGGCGATATTATATCTACCGCTACCACCACCATTGACAGTACGCTGAACATTGGCAGCGATGGTGGTGGTGGAGGTGGCGGTGGAGGTGGCGACGGCGGCGGCGATAGCGACGGCGGCGGTGGCACCACCGCCAACATTACGATCGTCCTGCTTGCTTTCGCTCTCAGCGTCGACGTTGCTGTTCCCCAGTACCGGTGCGCAGTCGGTGGTCGCGGTCGGTGTCAGATGGTTAAAAGGAAACAGATTCGAGAGCGGAGCGACACCCATAAAGGATAAACACGTTAGTTGATCCACGTGCTCCGGCCTCGCAGCCGGCAGCCGGTTCCAAATCCCGAGATTTCGATTCGCAACCGGCCTCGATTCGATCCGAAACTCGAACCGGTCGAAGCGGTGATATAACGGTGTGATATGAAACGCGAGCAACGTCGAAAACACGGCGTAAATTTAATCGAACGAGGATAAATTCGTACGTAGATTCCCTCACGCGTGTGTACCATCGACGTGTGTAACGGTATCCATATGTATAACGTATCGAAAACATCGTGGAAGAGAGAAGGAGGAAAAAGGACTAATGGTTGATGGTGAAGAATTTGGAGAAAAAAGATCGGATTCGAGGAGTTAATTAATGTGTCTCGTATCTCGGAGAGGGATATTACTGTGATTTTTATCCTTATCCAAATTCGAGAAAGTTGTTCTTTTCTTTAATTAAAAGTCGGGATTGGAATCGAACGCGCTCTCCTACTATTTACGTGCTATATACGTAGAGTCGTGGGTTTGATCGATCGATCGTATTATCGATTCGATTTACGATCGTAACAACCGAGTATAAAATATCCGAGTATAAAATCTCGTGGACGAGAAGAAAGAGAAAGATCGTCTGGTCGATATAGGAAGGGAGGAGGAGAAGAAGAAGAAGAAGAAGAAGAAGAAAGGAGAAGAAGCGCAAGGTGGCTGGGGGCGAGGAGGTGATCACCACGGCAGAAGCCGCGGGACGATGAGCGACGGCATAGTCGGTGCAATTGCGATCAGTTTGTTTGGTATCGGTCCTACGCGAATATTTTGTTTCGTATATTCGTTCGGGGGAAAGATTTTTCACTCATCGAAGCCTCGTTCCAGGCAGCGAGAAGAAACGTCGAGACAGCATGGATGCTGGTTACACGATACTCGGCAACGATATCGATGTTTGCAGAATGTTCGACCAATTTTCTTACAAGGTTAGTTTTTCCTTTTTCACTCTCAACGGGACGCACACATTTTTCTGTCACACGAGAGACAATTTATTCCGCACGAACAGTGTGTTAAGCATGCACTCTATCATCTCGTCTCGTTTTCTCGCTTTCGTCTCTTTATCTTTGTCTCGATCGCTCTCGATATCGATTTCCATATTTCGTTTTTTTCTTTTCCTTCCGTTTAATTTCTCCTCCCCCCACCCCCTCTTCAATTAATCACACATTTAATTTCCCCCAAATCTCGCGAATATCTTTGACTTTTTACTCTTGGAATATTGAAATCAAATTGTCGGTGGACTAAAATTAATAAAAAGTTGAAAAATATCGCTTTTCTCGTCACTCGTCGATTGACCGATTAACACGTTTTCGATGCTTGAAATTTTCTTCGAAAATCGAATCGATTGAATCTTCTCGTCCTCTAGGATAAAAGCACGGATCGGAGAAGAACATCAGGATATAGATTCGCAGGTTGGATATCGTGCTACCTTTATTTCCGTATTCCGGGTATATATATATATATATATACACCTTCTTTGACCGTTTCAGCTTTTCATTTGGTCCTCTTGGTGGTTGAAACAAAATGAAAGGCAAACCTATACTACTGGAGGGAGCTGGTATCCATAAAAGAATGAATAAACGTAGATTGGAACGGCATAAAAAAGCGTGTAGGTCTGTGTACCCTTGAGCCAGAGAGAGAGAGAGAGAGAGTACGTGGTGGTGGTGCATTTCCACCACATTTATGTACACGTATCAGGGAGGGGGGAGGAGAGAGTTGTAGCAAAAATTGAAATCCCGCTGACCGCGAGCGCGCAAAGTAAATTCGTTCTAACGAACGTTGCTAATCGAATTTCCATACTTATCGCAACACAACGTTTGATCAAGGGTTCGATGGAAGCGAAACAAGATCCCTCTTTTCTTCCTTCCTATTCCTTCTTTCTTCTCCCGGAAAAACTGGAAATTTAATCGATCTTGTTTCGAAATCGATTTGCATATTTTTCGAGCGGTGAAAAAGAGATCCCCGAGCTTTTCGAATTTTCGCGTTAGTAGAAAACTAAATCGAACACGGTGGAAAAGTGGAATCGCACACACTGCTTGCTAAACTTGCTTTCTCTTTCATACTCGTAGACGAGAATTCACTTCGTGGAGAAAGTGTGCCACATACGTGTGCACGCGATAACGTCCACGGTACGCTAACCATAACCGCTATAATGCTATAACCTCGATATAACACGTTACGTCGATCTAGAGACAAGAGAGAGATACGCCTAAAATGCGAGATATTGCGGTTTCTCTTGTAGAGAAAATTCGACGAACACGTGTACGTAAAAAGAGATTTGCGTGCGCGCGAAACGAGGAATGGAAACGAAGAAAATTTCGATCGATCGAGATTAACGGTTAAATACTCGGCCGGCGGACTCGGCCTGTCCGTGTATACACAATGGAAGACGAAGATAGCCGGGTCGGAGAATGCCGCGAGTGTTTTAGCGGTAGACCGCATCGGGTAACCGGACGCAGACAGTCGGACAACAGGCTGGCCAACGGGCCACTACGGTCGCAGAGCCACTGACAAAATCATGAGCCACTTGTTGATCGGCCAATGACCATTCGAACACCTCGTTCGACCAAACGTTTCCCGTTACGATATTCCGATCCCTGTCTAACGATTGCGCGCCAATTTAACCGTTCCGATCCTTCGAATTTTAATTATTTTCTTCGTGTCTTTATTATCCCCTTACGTGTATTATACGTGTATTACGTGTATTACGTTCCCGTGTGTAGAACGGGAAGAAAAAGGAAAAGAAGAGACAAATTTTGACGAAATGACACGAGAAGGATGAGAAAAATATCATATTATTGCTATTTCTCATCGAGTGGCGCGATTTTTTCCCATTCTCGGTATCCCGCGATATCCTTCGCCATCCCTTTAGGCCTTCGACCTGTCTTACCTTATCGCATACCACCCTGGTACATCCTCTCCCTCCTCACCCTACTCTTTTTCCCGAGCTCGCGAGCCAGCGAACCCGCGAGTCTTCCTCCTCCCCCACCTTCGCCTAGCCTATTCCGCGTTACCCATCTCCTCTACCCATACCCCTCTCCCTCTCTAGGTCTCAGCCTAGCCACCCACAAACCTCTACCCCCAGACTGCCGCCGCTCGCGACTCCCTCGCCCACCGCCCCCCGTTCCCCCCTCCCCCTCTCCCTCCCGCTCTCCTCCCCCTTCACCCCCAACCCTCTTCCCCGCGCGCTTTCCTCCTGTTTCTCTTTCGCCTCTTTCTCTCTCTCGTTAAATCAATAAGCCATTCGGCCTGCTCGCTACACTGGCAACGGGGCACTTTGCCCGATTTTCTTTCCGATCGGATTCCTTTTTCTTTCTCTTTTTTTTTTCTTCTTTTCTTTCTCCCCCTCCCCCCGCGAATGTAATCTCTCCGCGAAAAGGGGGAGCGATTGCGAAGAGAAGAAGGCTTTCATATCACGGACGATACGGATAATTATTCGGTTTCTAACATTATTCCTTTCGAGGGAATAATATCCACGCGAGGAAGATCGAAAGGAGGAAATTGTTGGAGGGGATGGAAAGAAAAAGAAAAAAACAGAGCAACGTGGAATTAGAGGAAGAGAGATAGAGAGAGGGAGAGGGAAAGAGTAACTAAGCGTAGGTAGCGAGTTGGTAAAGCAAGCGAATAAAGCGTAACGGAGAAGCGAGTTCGTTCGTATTCGAAAGTTTCGGTGCAAACTCGGGAGCGAGGCAGTCGAATACAATGGCCAGGCAGAAGTTTCCTCGAAACTAAACAAGTTTATTTAACTTACCTCGGCACACCGGTTCCCATCCCCCCCTCCATTCCTCCCCCGACCCTCGTTCCTCCAGCAGCCTCATCTCTGCGTAGAATCTGCCCTGCGAACTTCTTCCTTTCCACTTCCCATCAAATACGATTCTTCTTCTTCTTCTTCTTCCTCTTCTTCGCCTACTCGACCATCTTTCCTCTCTCTCTCTCTCTCTCTTCTCATTTGATTTTATCTCATCTCAACTCGTCGTCTCATCTTACCCCAATTCCTCCTCTATCCGTTTCTCCTTCGTCTTATCCCACTCGCGTGAACACGGCTCACTACTGGCCCCTGTACTTGCAATAACGTCGAGTTTTCCAAAAGTTCCCGACAGATTAACGACTATTGGAATTGTTCGAGTTTATGGAAGAACGTGGTATGTTGTAATAACCAAAAAGGGATTACGAAACCTCTTCTTGCTCTCGTAAGAAATTGACGTATTTTATTCCGATAATAATGTATTCGTATCGTGGACGAGAAAGATGTTGCTTGACTGAAAAGGGATAGAGATAGGGAGAGGGAAGGGAAAAAAGAGGATTCCATTTGGAGGAGGAAAATGAAAGAGGACGAAAAGTCGCGGGAATGTAGTAGTATTAGTAGCGGTAGTGGTAGTGGTAGTAGTTTCTACGTCCATCCACGAATGCATGCTGCGAAATGGGATACGTACGTATGCTGTATATCTTCTTTATGGCAACCATTAACATATTTTTTGCCCCGTGTATTACCATACAATAGTGGCGCAAATATTACAACTTATGGCCGTAAATCAGAGGACGGGAAAGGGTGGCCTGGAAGACGAAAAGGAAGGGAAAGAGAACGGAAATAGGAATGGGGAATAGGAACGGGAACGGTAACGAAAATGGGAGAGTAAGAGATGGAAAACAGCGGAGGAACAGAGGGGAAAGAAAGAGGGAGAGAGAGAGAAAGAGAGACATTGATATTACGCGAGGAAGCAGGTTGCCCTGTGTAAAATCCACGATTCGAACGTAAAAGACGAGTCGATTCTTTCGTTTTCATCATAAACGAGATATCGAGTGTGCGACCAACCGTGATGGATACGACGCAAGGTCGTTGACGCGGGCCACATGTCCGGTAAAACGAGGATAGAAAGTAAGTAAGTAAGTAAATATGGTTACCGAAAGAAATCGAGGAAGGAGTGATATTCAATAACACGCGTTTGACAAACGTTTTATTACCAGAGATCGGATATACCAATTCGAATTTTCAACGATGGAAAAAAAAAAAAAAAAGAAACGTATGTATTGGACGTATGTATTTATTTTCATTATTTTCGTTTTTTTCTTTCCCCCCTCTCTTTACCCTTCACAGGGAAAAAAAAAAAACAAACGACGACGTTGGACGACGTTAATATCTTCTCCTGTGCAGCAAAGTTATATAAGCTACGCGTAGTATTCCCCGCGTTGGTGTTCT
The DNA here is from genome assembly GCF_029169275.1 of Apis cerana. Lineage (NCBI taxonomy): Eukaryota > Metazoa > Arthropoda > Insecta > Hymenoptera > Apidae > Apis > Apis cerana. The sequence goes on along the minus strand of NC_083862.1, from coordinate 15,730,720 downwards.
CGAACGCATTAAAACGGAAACGCTGGAGAAATTTCAGATAATGTTCAATAGTAAATTAAGATATAATAACTTTCGTGAAAGTTGTACGCCGGCAAGGAGATGGAAGAGAAGAGGAAAAAGGCGGCGGAGAGACATAGAGGGAGGGAGAGAGGGAGGGAGGGAGGAAGGTAGGTAGGTAGGTAGGGAGAACTCCATTAACTTTTATTTCTCCGGGAAAGTAACTTTGCCCCTTCCTCTACCTCCCCTCCGTTCCCGCGTAAGACAACTACCCATCACCTCTCCTCTCCTCCGCCCTTCCCTTCCCTTCTCCGCTGCACCTCCTTCCTTCGCGTCCCGTCGTCGTCGCCGTTTCGCGTTCGCCACTGCCTCCTCTCCTCCACCTTCTTCGCCACCTCCACCAGCTTCTACCGCCCTCGCTACCTCCACTACCGCCACCACCACCACCACCACCGTCCATTTCAACCGCTCCTCCCGCCTCCTCTCGAACCTCCGCCTTCCTCTCTTTCGGCAATTCGTCCCGCTTCTTCGAGAGGATTCCCCTCCGTTCCATCGTCGTCGTCCTCGTCGTCGTCATCTTCGTCGTCGCCGTCATCGTCGTCGTCGTCGTCGTCGTCGTGGCTCGCGCTGCGCTCCACTGGGTTGGCCGATCTCTCCTCTTCTTCCTACCTTAAGGTATACCTCGACGGTGCACCTCGATGAAACTTCGCAAAGCGACTTAGTCAAACTTTAATAAATTCCTTCGTAGAGTTTGAAAGCGGTTCTACGCGGGATTGCAAATGATTGCGTTTCCTTGCGCATCCACCGACCTTCCCCTCCAGGATTTCTCCACTCTACTGTTCCTCTTCCCTTCTCCCTCTCCCCCCCTTTCTTCTCTCGTCCCGATCGGAAGGAACGAAACCGGCGGACGGAGTGAAACGATCACGCGTACGAGATGGATTAAAATCCATTGTATCGCGTTGCGATCGAAACGAAAGAACGCCGCCGATCGGGAAGAATCAAGAGAGAAGATCGGATATGATACGAGTCCGTGTATACGCATTCCCATGGCAACGATCTCGATCTGAGATAGAAACTGGGAGAACAGGGGAACGGAGAACGATCTAGATAATGTATTCGATACAGGTAATATATAGCGTTCCAGATACAATATTTATGTCTCCACCAGTATTTTGCCACCAGTCCATTATTCATTCCGTAGCGGTGAATAAGCATTTCAGACTGCCTATCGTATCGTTTGCGAGCTTCTTATTCCATCCAAGTGAATCGCTGTATTCTCAATCTCCCCGAATTTCAGCAACAAATTTTTTACGCTGCTCTCGTCGTAACACGCTCGTTATTACGCGTGTCGTCGCGATCGAATTCGAATTGGAATTCAAAATTCAACGAGGAAAAAGAAGTAAAAGCACGATTGTACGGATGAAATAATAGACGAGTAAACGGAAAGGATAAGGGGGAAAAAGTGGGAGAGAGAAAGAGAAAAAGGAAAGTTGGAGAGGGAGAGAGAGAGAGAGAGAAAAGCTAAGAACGATCAGATCCAGAGGGTAGACAAGATTCACACTTGTTGCTCCCTTCTTGGCTGTACGGGCTGAAAAGCCCGTTTATCCGAAGAATTTCCTGCGGTCAAAAGGTCACGTGCACGATCTTCCATATCCTCGCCTTTCTCTCTCTCTCTCTCTCTCTCTCTCCCCTCCCCCTCCTCTCGTTTTCCCTTTCTTTTCTACTTTCGATCGATCGATCGAACCGTCTCCGGTGTCCGAGTGGAATATCAAACGGAAAAACAGTCCTTCTCAGTTCGGCCGTCAGATGGAATAAAGATCGAAATGTGGAGGGGAGAAAATGGAAAAAGGAGAAAAAGTGGAACGTAGGAACGCGAGAATAGAGAAACGTTCGCTTAGCGTGACTGGTAATAAAAGATCTACGCGAGATAAGGGGACGCTCGCGTAATAAGTAAAACCGGTTTAAGAGACCGTCGACGATAATACGAATCGATGTACACACGGGATAAGGACGAAAACGCAATTTGAGCCGAGTTGCGCGATTTACCTCTTTCTTACCGCCTTGTGGCGTAACATCGAAAAGGGTTGATAGAAGGTGATAGATGCCTGTTTGTCGAAAAGACGAAGGTGGTAGGCAACGAGACGAGAAAGTGCAAACATATGGGAGGAAGAAATAAAAAAAAAAAAAAAAGAAAAAAGAAGAAAAGAGAAAATCGCGATGAGCCTTGGGCGATTATCGCTTGTGCAAACGTTGCCTCGAAGGAATTTATAAAATCAACGTTTCTTCCGAGAAACCGTTGAAAAACACGATGAATTTAACGAATTTTTTTTCAAGTACGAGGCAAGAAAACGATGTGATAATAAAAATGTAAAATTTCGAGTTTCGAGTTTTTGCGGTCGGTTAAATCGGTTAAATTTGATCGACACTCGATATGTCCACTTTCTCTCTCTCACACTATCAGTGTGTTTTCGCCGTTTTTTGGAGCAAAGTAGCGGGACAGAGAGTGTCCCGTGAGAGAATATCGATTCGGTTGCCCGCTCCATGATCAAATCCACGGTTCCTTCGTTCGATTCTCCCGACCGAAGAGATCTCGATTCTATTTTTCACATTTAACACGACATCTTTAAAATTGACATCTTTCGTTATCTTTTTTTTACTATTCGCACTCGATTACTCGAAAGATTTTGCATCACCTACCGTTTTAAATAATAGATAAAAGAGTGAATACGTACGTTTCGAGTACGTATGTACGTATTCGTAAATACGTTCGGATATACATAATTAATTAAAATGTTTTTTGAACAGATCAGTTGACAAATTTACCGTTGATCGACCGTGTTCGATATCGTGTAACAATTTTGTTCGAGTAAATATTTCGAATAGAGATTGTCGCTTCTCGTGACTGAATACGGGATATGCACGGGAATATAGTACGTTAATGCGATTGGAATGCCACTGAAATTAAAGCCACCTTTCACGGGAATGTAATGACTCTTTATAAACTGCGACGTAACCCCTGTTTCCTCGGGCCACGCGGCACACTCGATTGCCATCACAGTCGTGTCCTACTTTCTTGGAATATTCGAGTAACCAAGTATCGGTAGATAACGCGTGTTTAACACGCGTTTAGTGCACAATACCAATTTAATTATTTACTTATAGTTGTGCATGCTTATTTTACCGAAATTAAATAATTTTTAACGAATCGATTTTTCGTTTTCTGATCACTTCTGCCTACACTATGATAAATCTTAAATTTTAAAATCGAGCGGAAACTCAAAATTCTACGTTTACACGGTAAAAAATGCCCGTAAGTATAAATCGTAAATTCTAATCGTTATAAATGAATAAATGAATCTGGAATATCGAAAGATATAAGGATTATTTTACTTGTCGTTTCGTCGAGGTATCGTCAGTATTTTTTCTTTTTCTTCTTTTTTTTTTTTTTTCATTTCAAAAAAAAAAAGATAAAAAAGTGATTTTCTTTTCCAATGTTCGTGCCAATGTTGCGAATAATTCCTTTCGTCATCATTTGACCGCGCGCGCGTCATACGTCGCGAGTCCTCTTTCCTCTGTTCGTTGCGCCACCGGCCTCTTTCAATCCTGTACACCACGTCCCTCCGCTCCCGTCTCTAAACAGGAACCCCACTCCTATCTTGGCCCCTCTCCGTGTTTCAAACCGACCCCTTTCTTCCACGATGTAGCGATCGCAGCTTGTTAACTGGGCCACGAACCACCGACCACGAATATTATTCGCGTGATTCGATATGATTCAAAAGTAAACTATTATTACACGCGTATCGTATAACGAGAAAACGTTGTATTTAACATTACCGCTTTGGGATTTTCTTAGCGCGCGTGATCGAAACATCGGATATTTCGATCACGGTCGAACATCGAAAGATTCGATTCCCTCGTTGTCGAGAATTAGATCGAGTTTCAATGTATACGAGTTCATGCGTATACGTATAGATATATAATCGTACAATGACTTACAATTCCGTACAAATTAATTTTTTCACAAATAGATCAGAAAAAAAAGTATCCAATCGAAAAATAAAAAAATCGGTCTTCCAGATTCAAATATAAATCACATTTGTTCGTACACATTATCGTATTAAATTTAATTTCTCGTTCTTTTTAATTATTTCTCTCCACGTCTTGAATAACAATTGTCCATACGTTTAACTGGTGTGGTAACTGGTCGTGTATTTGTACAATTTTTCGTAAACGAGTGGTAGTGTACGTCGTATCGTATCGTTTCGTTGCACACATTGTATCCTTTATCGATATATGTTAGACAGGGGGCGCACGAATCTACTCCCCTGTCGAGAGATCTATCCCCACTATCGAAGCGTGCCACAAAACTGAACCTCCCTTCAATCATTCCCGCGCCGGCCGCCGCGAGGAGCGCGCGTCGTTTTGCCACGCTGTCACAAGTTACGCCACGAGTCGAATACATTGTGTATGTGCATAGCGATTTTGTATTTTGGTTTCGTGTTATGTTTCGATAAAATCATTGTGTACGTGTTTATCCATGTCGATGTAACGTAACGAGAACGCGTGGTGATGTGTGAAAACGTGTTGCTTGATTAGTGTCGACGTGTGCATAGACGGTCGAATGACAAAAAAGTCGTCGAATCGAATCGTTTCGTTCGTTTCGTTTCTATCTTATCGAACGTATGTAACGTTTCCTTTCGACTTGTTTTCTTTCGAATCGAATCATTTTTACAGAAAGAAGCTGCGTTTTAAAAGAGAAGGATTCATCGTGGTACGCTAACGGTATCGCGGCACGCTGCACGTTACACGTGCATTCGATAACCTGGATCCCGTCCCGACGAGTCGTCGGTTCGTCTCATCGGTAAGTCATCGATCTTGGGATTCTTTTAACCGATACTTCAATCAACGTTACTTACTTTTATCGGGAATTTTCTCGATAGCGGTCAATCGATTAATTGAATTTTTAAGCTTCAAAATTAAGATTCGTTATTCTATCCGAAATGTTGGTGTTTGCTTTCGAAATATATTCGAGATAATCTTGAGCCGCCATCTGTTGGCGGAAGATTCAACTTATTACGAACGACGCCGATTCTAATATTAAAGTATAAATACTTTTCGATTCGATCGTTGGATTCTCGAGTTGTTTCTCAAATTGGATCGATCGATGATCGAGTGTATATCGTTTATCGCGTGGACTAGGATATCGTGTCGAAATATCGAATCGTAAATCGAATCAAAAATAATAAAATTCGTTTACGTTTCGCATTAAATTCGCAAACGTTCCTAACGTTTTGGATTAGAAGTCGAAACGATAATTTAAAAACGTTTCGTTCATCCAACGAAGTAGTGGGGCAGTAGTTCGACGAGATTATTTTTGGGAAAAAGATGTATAATCTTTTGGGAAGAAAAATTGGGAAGAAACGACGAGAAAAAGGAACGAGCTACGGATTACAAATGGTGATGATGTTGAATATGAGGTGGGAGCGTAGCGGGGCGGGAGGGATTGGGACGAGAAACAGGTTTAACATCGGTTATTATACGCCGAGTAAGAGTATACTCTTTGGTATACATCTATCGAGTCTCTAGCTTTTGCTTTGCTTCTCTCTTCTTTCTTACTTACTTCAAATAGCTCTCCTTTCTTTTTCTCGATGTTTTTCTCGCTCGTGTTTTAACTACTACTTTTCACACTCCGTTATATATGCGCTTGCTATTTAAATCTTTCCAACACTGTCAAAATGGATAATCGACGGATTTAGATGAAAAAGTTGTTGGAATATCCAATGTCAAGATATATAGGACGAATGATTTATTTTCTTTTCGTTCGTTAACTAAAAACGTAGTTATAAATAATACGCGAGAAACGAACAAACGAACGCGTGATCATCAGTCGAGTCAAAATATCCATTGTCAAAATTGACAGGTTAATGAAATATTCTTCGCGCGAACACACTACTCGTTTCGATTCGATTTGGATTTTCTCATTGATCTTTCTTACATCTCGTCCATCTACCAATCGACTATCCAACCTACCTACCTATATACCTATCTACCTGCTTGTCTGCCTTGCTTACCTACCTACCTACCTACCTACCTACCTACCTACCTACCTGCTCGCTTTCTTGCTTGTCTACCTACCTGCCTGCCTGCTTGCCTGCTTGCTTGTCCGCCTGCCTGCCTGCCTGCCTGCCTGCCTGCTGTTGCTTCTATTGGGAAAAGTAACGTATCGTGCACCTTACCTTCTTCTTTTTCTTTCCATCACGGTTAATTTTTCGTTATTCGTTCCCTCTTTCTTACTTATCGTCTTTCATCATTAATGTTATCCTTTCTCGAAACTGTTGTGACATGATTAGTTCTTTTGATTTAAACAAGTATCATTTCGATTTGATTTTTCTTTTTTTTTTTTATTACCCCCGTTCGATAATTTCCAAATATTTTTGAAGTATTTACCTTTCATCGATTCGTTTCATTGATTTTTCTATTGAATCTTATTTAAAAGATATCTTGTTTCGTTCAATTTCACGATTCATCGATTTCGAATCGAATGGATAATTCTCTCCACTCGATAAAAATCGTAACGCGTTTCAAGCATGTTTCGAACATTCGTCGTAAAAATTGAGAAAGGATCGAATTGAAAGATTTCAAACGACGAGGAAAGATCTAGGTAAGAATTTATAGATTGCCCGGTTCCCCCGACAATTTATCCTTGCTAACTCGTTACATCATCGAAACCGCGAAGATAAGGCGAGAAGAAGAGATAAATATTCTCCTTAGTCGCGAATTAAAAAGAAAAAAAAAAATCGAACGGTGTTTCGAATAAAAAGTCGAATCGACAATAATGAATAAGAGGAAAAGACAAAAAAAAAATAGCAAAACATTGGAATTTGCGTAATAAGAGGAAAAAACGTTGCTTTCAAAATGAATTCGATACATGTAATGGAAATACGATCCGATTGATCCTATCACCTAAAGACGAGATTAAGCGATTCTCGTTCGAGAACGCGGAAGCGCGGATTTCTCGTGTTCTTACCATGCAAAACATCGAACGAATAGAATCGACGAACTCACGCTTGTCGAGGCCATTGACCGTAAAAAGGGTGGAAGGAAGGAAGGAAGGAAGGAAGGACGCGCTTGTCCCGTCGCGGAAAGGATACAACGCGGGATCGACAAATTGCGCGTCCGTTTCGCGACGAATATTTTTGGGAAGGGAAGGAACAATGATGGAAAGAAACGAAACGACGCGAACGTACGTTTCTCGTACGAATATTCAATGGAAAAATACACACGCACACACACATATATATATATATACATATTTCTTATTTGTTTCAGAGAAACGAGAGTTTGGATTTTTCGTTGAACGTTCCGCAACATCATCATTCGACGCAGTATCATCAGAACAGTTACGCCATGGCCGATCAAGTAAGTTCTCGAATACGTGTACGTACATACGTACATACATATATATATATACACATTTGTGAAAATGGTTAATTCGTAGGAAGGAAGAAGGTTGGTTATCGGTGGATATGGGAAGGCAGGGGCGGAGACGCTCGGGTACGGGACACGGGGACCGGGCACACCGGGCACACCGGGCGAAAGCGCGAGCGTGAACGGGTTGGCTGGGTGCGGGGCGGGGGAGGGGGGCGGGCGAGGGGAGAGCGAAAAGGGGGTGTAGGAAAGATACGACTATCTTACTCCTCGGCCGAGTAGGCAGAGGGCGAGAGAAACGGCGGTGGGGTTGGGGGCTTGGGTTAGGGTACGGGGGCAGGAGCGTGGAACGGGTTGGTGGGGCGGCGGGGGGTCGCGGCAGGGGGAGGGCGCGGAGAGAAAGAAAAGTTTGGAAGCTGTGCGGTGAAGGAAGAAGATGGATAGACGCGCGTAGTCGATTCGGAGATGGAAAGGGAGTAGAGGTGGAGGAGAAGGAGGTGCACGAGAGGAGGAGTAGGAGGTGTAGGAGTAGTTGAAATAGGACGAGTACGCGTATACGCGAGCATCGACGGGACGGTTATGGGACGTTACGGGACGAAGCGCGGCGAAAGGGGGGGAGAGAGAGAGAGAGAGAGAGTGAAACGATAGAGTAAGAGAAACATCGCGAGGTAAGGGGTAACGCGCGATGGGCACAGTAAGGGTAGAGGGGCGGAGGTATACTCGATCAATAGGCAAGTACGTTCCTTCAAAGGAAAATTCCTGATGCTATTAAATCCAATTTAAAAACTTTTATTCCCCATGGCCCGACACGCTCTACACGGCAAATGTATTTTCCTTCCTTCGTGTTCCCTGCTTCGAAACGTTGATAAATCGCTAAAAGGATTTCAAACGATTCGCCGTGATGATCTCTCTCTCTCTCTTATATACGTATATGTACGCGTATATCGATCGAAAAACGATCGAATTATGCCGAATGAATGTGTCGGTCCAGATTCGAACGAAAGGATTGATCGACGATCGTTTACTCTAAACAAGGGAATGTTTTTGCCCGTCGAACACATTTGTTCGCATATGATACAAGTCGAAGGACGTTGTTCCAACTCATTCCTTCTCTTCGCAGACGTTTCACACCCCTAGCTTTGGTGACGAGGATTTCGATATACCGGCTATCCATTCCCATTCTCACCAACAACATCAGCAACAGCAACAACAGCCTCAACAGCAGCAACAGCATCAAACGCAACAACAAACTCAGCCTCAACATGACCCGATGCACGGCTACCAAACACAGGTAAATTTGCCGCGAAACGAGGACGAAAGAGTCGATGGAATAGGGGAGGGAAACGATTATCTTCGTTCGAATGCTTTTCGCAGATGATGCAAACCGGTAACGTTCAACAATCTTCGGACGGATTGAATTTAGATCCTGGTGGATATCAACAATCCCTTTACCTGCAGCAGGATCACTCGATGCAGCAACCGATCAGCGTGAGGTAAGATTTTTAACTGTTGTAAATTGGCTCTTAAATCGATTCGGAATCTCATATCGATCATACCTTACCGATCGGGTAATAATGGATGGCGTTTATGGCGGATTTGTGTGGTTTCGTTCGCCAATCTCGATCGTTTTAGGCAGGTTTCTGTTCGTTCTTCATCCACTTTTTCGACGTATTATTTTTCCTTAGCTCGACGTATAATACGTCGCAGGGTTCGTACGTGAGTATGAGCTCACCACGACAACAACACGGAAACCAGCAAATAATGTTGCTTCAACAACAACAGCAGCAGCAGCAGCAGCAGCAACACCAGCAGCAACAAGTTCAGTTGCAGCAGCATATACAGTACATGCACACTCAGCAGCAACAGCAGCAGCAGCAACAGCAGTTGCAGCAACAAATGCAGTACAGAAGTCCAACGGGCGGCAGTCCCTCCGCGATACAACCGAATACCGTTCCCGAACCGAACAACAATACAACTACTAGCGAAGATAGCGACGACAGCACGCCTCATTCCGGAATGGTGAGTTTCGAGCAATCGATCGAATCGCCTCTGATCCGACCGAAATAAAGAACTAGTAAATCTTGCGCGATTCGTATTCGTTTGTACAGATTACCGGGATTAAGCGACCCTCGCCGGAGCCGACTGACGTTGGAGCAAAAAATCAAAGAAAACCAAAATCGCAGAAAAAGAAGAAAAAGAGGGATCCCAACGAGCCGCAAAAGTGAGTGACATTTTTATTTCTCCTCTCCATTTCTTTCCGATTTATATATATAGTCGGGTTTAAACTCGTCTCCCGCTCTTTCACGCGTTCGTGCGGATTTGAAACTTAACTCGATCGAATCGAATTAGAGAATGGTAAAACGAGAAACGAGTTGATAACAAATTTTACGCGTCGGATGAGCGAATTTTAAAACTCGGCCTTGAAAACCCTTGTTTTCCGTTAAATATTTGAACGCGTTCACAATTACTATAGAAACGGTTAATTTCTCTCTCTCTCTCTCTCTCTCTCTGCTCGTTTTTTTCGTAATACGTAATTATTTATATTGCAGACCTGTTTCGGCGTACGCTCTATTTTTTAGAGATACCCAAGCCGCGATAAAAGGGCAAAACCCGAATGCGAGCTTTGGTGAGGTTTCAAAGATCGTAGCTTCGATGTGGGATGCGTTGGATACGGAACACAAGAACGTGAGTGCATATTTTTGGAGGATATCATCGCTTTTTTTCTTCCCTTTTTTCTTTTTTTTTAATTAATAAAACCGATTGACGTATACCGAGAAAATTGTACCGAATCTTTGCAGGTGTACAAAAAGAAAACGGAGGCCGCCAAAAAAGAATATCTGCAGGCTCTCGCGGCGTATAGGGCGTCTTTAGTTAGCAAGGGGGCAGCTGAAAATGACAATCAACAACATCAACAACAAGCGCAACAACAGCCAACGCCGCAACAACAAGTTCAATATGCAGCATATGGTAATTATACCGGGAATGGAACACCCGGAAGTGTCTCGTATCAAGTTTACAGTCCACAACCGCAACCTTCTTCGCCTCAACAACAACATCCGCATTCTCATCCACATCAACAACTTCAACATCATCAACAATCGACGCAACAAATGCAAATAAAAAAATCTCCTCATCATTTAACGATGCCAGGAAATCCACAGCAGCAACAAACGCAACAGGTAATGATTCTTTATCTACTTGTCATTTTTTTTCTTTTTTCTTTCTTTTTTTGTTTAAACGTATTTATGTATTTGTAAAAAAATATTTCTGTTCTTTAAACATCTAAACGTAATTCATTTTTCTCCTTTTTTTCTATTTTTTATCTATTTTATCTATTTTTTTCAAGACTTTGATGGCGACATCGATGGCACCAACGCATATTTCGCAACAGCAACAACAACAGCACATGCAACAACAATACATGCAGGTTGGCAGCGACATTAATTTGTTACGCTTACTTTACTTTCCCTCACATCCCTTTTTATCCTTCTAGAATGTAGAATCTATCTAGAATGTATATGTCGTGTGAAAACTATTATAAAATGCAATGCTAGTGATATTTCGCTTCACAAATTACAATTATGTCATGTCCTTTTCGACGATATCGACTATTATTAGTATTGAATTAAAAAGTAAAACAGTTATGAGAGTATTTGCACGTTTTTGTAGATACCACAGCAACAAGTGCAACAAGTACAACAGTCGCAACAAGTACAACACCATCAACAGCAACAACAACAGCAACAATCGCAACAACAATTGATGCACACGAATCCGGCAAAGAGTGATACGTTATCGAGTTCTCCACCAACAGTGAACTCTGTGACTCAGGCTGCGAGCATGGTTGGTCAAAGGCCAACGTCGAACGCTTGTATACGCCATGGATGTCCGAATACCGCTGTTGCGAATAGCGAATGGGAAGACGAGTATTGCAGCAACGAGTGCGTGGTTAGTCATTGCAGGGATGTCTTTACCACGTGGGTATCTTCGAATCAAAATCCGCAGCAAAATTTTTCGACCGTTAAATAAGGATAGGTCGTGCTAGTTGAAAAATAGCAATCGTTTGAAATCTTTCCTACCATTTCTTACAATCGTGGAACACGAGTATACATTTTATCTATATATATATTTGAAACGTGATCTGATTCGCTATCTTTTGTACATATGTCGACCACACGAGGTTTTTTCGCTTTAAATCAAAAAAATGAACGACTGAGAGAGCGCGAGTCGCTACATCGATCTATAGGTTTCATTTGAAAGACTGCCTCCACGCGGCATGCGATGCTCGTCGACTCGGATATGTATTGCCGTTTCACATTTACACCGATTACTTTTTTCATGGACGAGCAACATAGCTGCGTAATCGCGAAAGAGTATTAGAATCGCCAAAGTAGCCGATAAAATCGGGCTGTAGTTCGAAGGAATTCACTTCGATGTGTCGTCGTGCGCGCGTTTGCCCATTGTCGTTTGCAAAATCGTTCAATGCGCATACGCTATCGAATTAACGAGAGATTTAAATAATGAAGCGCGGACCGAGTTGTTGTATTCCTTCATTCAAATCTAGTTAGGAATCGTTTAACGATAGATAACAGTAAATTCGTAGAAATATATTCAAAAACTTTAGGATACGTCTATATAAAATTTATGGATACCCCGTCGTATCAGAATCAATGAGAATAAATACGAATTTGGAAAGAAGTTTCCTCGATTAATAAAAAGAAATAAAAAAAAAAAAAAAAATATCGATTGCCAATTAAACGTATAGTAACTTGTCTATAATCGATGGGAATTAATGATGAACGAAAATCGAAAATTCCGTCGACTCCTGTAAGAAAGAAAGATTGCTGATGGCGTTAAAGATGATGGTGGAAGATGAAAGAAGAAAAAGGAAATACCGCGGTAGCCATCAAAAATCTGTAACACAACTTATTTTTGTATAATTTTACAAAGGAATAAAAAGTTCGTACAAATACGAAATAAAAAAAAAAAAAAAAACAGAATGGTACGAACCGGAAGAATTGTGGCCAACGTTTGCTAAAAACTAATCTTTATGGTCGATTTAATAATTTTGTTCGAATTCCTGTTCCAGTTTGCTCCTCTTGAATCAATTTTTGACAAATGTACGACCGATTTTACAATCAATGAAAAGGAAGCAAACGAATTAACATAATTTATTTCGAAACAATAATAGGCTGTATTGACGCGAGTCTTTAACCGTTCAAGATCGTCGAACGAGAACGAAAGATTCTAAAAAAAGGATAAACAAGGAAGAGCTTAAAAATCTTTAATATTTTGTTAACTTGATTGCGAAAATATATCTCTTCCTAAATTTTTCTCATCTGTTCTCGACGGTGATTTTGCTCGATCTCTGACTCCAGAAGTACATGGAATTAGTGAGTGAATGTTTATATTACGAAAGATTGCGTAATGCTTTCGTGACAGATAGGACACATGCGTGTACACGCATATGAATGCGTGATTTTGGTAAGTTTTTAAATAATTTTTTTCCCCCTTTCCTAAAAAAAATCCTTGTATATATATATAAAAAAAAAAAAAAGAATATTCCATAGATTTGTAAGCTATGATGTAAACATAATCGATAGTGTAACATATTGATGATACATACACACACGCACAGACACATGCGCACGCACACAGCATACATACACACACAGGACACATAGATATATATATATATATAACGCATACATATGTTTGAGCGATATTGTGATATGTATATTCATATATGTATATATATATATATATATATATACATGTATGATGTATATATATCATAGAAGCGTATAAACAATATATAATATAAATGTAAAGATTTAATCGGTAACGTCGTGCATATATGTATACATAAACATACGTGCATATGCCTGTATACGTATACCTGATTCACGCCTGTATGTACGTATGTATAAATGTACATGCACATGTAACCAACAAAATGATAACTGTAGAGTTATCGTGATTGTATGTGAAACTACATCATTGCATATAGATGACTATGAATTGATCCAAAATTGTTTCAAAGATGATACATTTTTGCGAATCGATTCTTACTAGAGGACTGAATGAGGTTAGAATTTTTTCAGGGTTAGTCATAATCGCATAAATCTGTATACCGAAGAACAAAAACACAAAAAACAAAAGAAAAGATGAAAAGAGAAAAAAGAAAATAAATTTAGAAGATATCAACTAACGTATTAATTCTATTCTTCGTTCTCAACGTTTCTAATATAACGAGCAATACTGTTGGATGGATTGCGAGATTGTATGAGTAAGTATTTACTTACATGTATAAGAAGTTAAGAGTTACGTGCCATTAAATATGCAGATGATATTGTCTTCATTAAAGATTCCCCTATTATCACGTACATGTACCATTTATATAAAAATATACGTGTACGAGATATTACTACGAACAAAAATATGAAATAAATCTAACATTAAATGTATTTTTTTTTCCATACCTCGAAGGCACTAAAATCATTTATCATTTTAATATCATTCACAATGTTATTTCGAAATGAGATTGCAACATAATTGAAATTTGAAATATTGAAATTGAAACTGAATTAATAATAAATATAAAATTATAAATAAAAAATAGAACAAATGTTCTATTATATTTAAAAATTGGATATAGAATGGATATTATTAAGATTTTTAATTAATTAAAAGATAAGGGGAAATATACGTTCTTTGTTACGTAAATTTTGTAAATCAATTATAAACAAGGAGAGGAGATAATACGAGAAAGATAGAGATAGGATAAAAATATTGAAATTAACGCCATCTTCAGAGTGCCGCAAATGAAACGCTAAAAAAAAGATGGAAAATAGTGGGAGAAAGATAGAAATAGAAAAAGAATTGATCATCAACACCATCTATCGAATACCAAAAATTATTTATTCATAAATAAAATCTATGGTACAACTTGAATGATACGAGAGTATTGTCACCAAAAATATTCTATCCTGTGAAGATGCACGTTACAAAAATATCGTGTCTCGTAGCGGATTACGTGATATAATTTATTTACCTCCGTATTAAAATTTTGGGCAAAAATTTTTGATACATGTTTTTGGTGTTAGATAGATGGCGCTGGTGTATAATTTTTATTCTATCTTTGTCCTTTTCTCCGTATTTTCTATTCTTTGTTTGAACCTTTCGTTTGAGGCACTCTGAAGATGGCGTTGATTTCAATATTTTTACTGTATCTCTATATTTTGTTCCATCAATTTCACTCCTTGTTTTTGGCGCACGATCACGGACAAGATATGAAGAGTCGATTTGATTTTTTTTTTCTTCTTCTTTTAAAATTACAATATGTTTAAATCTTTGATACGTTTTCAATGTGTCTTATCTTTTTTATGTTTAGAGGAGAAAATTATGCGTCGGGAAATTAAATTAAGAGAATATAATTTAAAAGTAAGAATTTTTTCGAATACAATTATTCTTTGTGTACAATTTTATATTTTTATATTTTTATTTATCTGTATTTATCTGTGAAATTACTTATCTTCCAAACTATTTATATTTTTATGATTTTTTAAAAATTTTCAAATCATCAGAAACACAAAGTGTAGATTATCTAATCTACGTAGCTTTTTCTATCGACAACTTAGATAATGACAAAGAAGGATAAACCGTTTCGCTATTACGAAAGTAAATGATACGCATGTATTGTCGGTATGTATGCGTAACACAATGACTATAGTTTTTATTTAAAATTACTTTACGAGGTACATTTATATATACATAAAAAATGTATGACTAATACATTTAAGCTTACGCAATATGGACATATTCGGACACGTGCAATAACGTATTTGTAACACTTTTTTTCATTTTCATTCTTATATTCTTCGATTTTAATTTTTTTTATTTTGTTTTACTTATTAGAATCGATTTTCGATGCAAATTATCAACGAGTTACATCTAACTTGTATCGATTTTTTATGAACGATACCGGAATGTTGCAAGTTTCTGCTCGAAACAAATAAAATTCTCATAAAACATCAACAACTTCCGAACGATCGTCACGCGCGATCTCGAAATCGGTAACGAATCGAATTCGGTCGAGTCGGGTCGAGTCGAGTCGAGTCGAGTCGAATCGGAAAAAATTGACAAAGCGCGTAAACGATGAGATTGGCGGCGATGAAAAACATGGATCACGCATCAAGTACGCATCAAGTGGAAAGGGGGCGATTGATGTAAGAAAATGCGAAATGCATGAAACGAAATGAACGGAAAAGATACGAATTGGGCTGTGTATCTCTATATATAATTAGAATAAATGGGGAAAGGGATAACATATTGAATGAAAGCAAATTTACGACACGAATCGACCGAAATGAACGCATCTGCGCACAATAACTTTGAAATTTTTAGTAAAAATATGGGACGTACACAACGAACACTTGAGATTCTTGCTGACACATAACATTCAATATAACATGAATTTCTTGTACTCGACGCGCACACACATTCTTTCGCGTTTCCTCTCGCGCATGCTAGACAAAAGTGCTTGAATCTTTGATCCGCGTGTTTGCCATGTATTACAATGTACGTTATGTGTATGCCACGTTACATACCACGTACATATATATATTCGCGGAAATTGTCGATCGATAGATTTGCTCGCATTTTTTTCGTATCCTCGTAAAATGCACGGCATAAAAATAAATGCTCCTATTTCTCTCGATTACATATATTCTCTTTCTTAATTTTTTCGCGCCCGCGCGCACGCACACACGCACGCACGCACGCACGCACGTACACACATATATAACTACACAGGCACACGAGGCGCGAGCGCGCGTTGTCACGCTTTAGATTGAACTAAGTTACATACTCGTACGTACATTTGCACATCATTAACTAACTACAGTTTGTAAAATTTTTGCTTTTTACAAAATATCACAAAAATCACACCAGCCTTTGTTCGCGACAAAAAGACAACCGAACATCATCGTGCTATGCCGCTCGAAGAGAAATGACGAAGAATGAAACGTCGCCGTGGGATGGAAAACATCGAAACGCTTCATTTTACTGCTTTTTCCATCGCGCACCTTATCCCTACTTCCGCCGCCGTTTTCATCCCCGACTCCCTCCCACCCTCGGTCATGATCGCACACCGCTCCGTTCGCTACGATATCGTTGCGATTCTCTCCATTCCGTTCCGAATTTTTATCGAATTTTTATCGAGAATTTTCCAGAAAGGCTGGCTCGTGTAACACGATAATTATTAAAAGAAGAGAATAGGCGTCGAGTCTGGATGGAAAAGGCGAGGCCGAACGAACGCGTATTGAATCAACGCGCGTCCCTAGGAGAAGTTAGCAAAAGCGTAGAAAACACTTAAATCTACTGTCTTTTAGATTTTTAGTCGAGATTAATTTCGCGATTTCCACCATGATTTGCGCTCGATCGGATCTATACATAGGATGAACAAGGTGCGAAAGCGAAGCGCGGAAAAGGTGCTATAAAGGCTCGTCCGTTCCAACGACGCTGTGTTTGGGAACTGATGATTGCTGAGCGGTTTCGGATCGATCAGTCGTCGTCACTCAGTCGTTCTACGGAGAAACGTAGGTTCGAACGTAACGATAGCCTCGTGATTACATCGATACACGATCGACGACCAGTCTCGCGTCTTTCTTCATTTGGCGTCGTCCTGTTCCATCGGCTCCTCGGAAACTTCTCGGGAATGTTCTGGGGTAGTTCTGAAAAATCGCAAATCGCTGCGAGTGAATCTTTCGAAATCTCGAAGGGGCAGGGGGAGGAAAAAGATGGAATCGAGCTTTTATATAATGATACGCAACGTACGTTAAATTGGTAGGCTGCTGCATCGATAAAGAGGCCATCGCGGAGACTGTCTCGGTCTCGTCGCGTTCCTTTTGTCCGGCTTCGATCGCGCTCATCGAAGCCGTGTGCGCGTTCAGCTTGACGCAAGGCCAATGAGACATCTGCGTGGGAACGGGAAAGACAATTTTATATATATATATATGCTTGCGTCTTGAAATAGAAAAACAGGAAGAATACCGGAAAATACCTGCACGGCGATAGTCTTTTGCAGCGTGTCGACCGCGTTTTGACAGGGCGCCCTGGTCAATTCCTCCTCTCGAAGTTGGCTAGGCTCGTCCCCGAGGAGGGCTCGAACGCATTCCTGGGCGGAATCGCAGATCGCGGCCAAATCGTAACCGCCCTCCAGGGCGAGAACAACCTTACCGTTCGCCAATCCAAGCAGTTGTTGGGTCATCTTTCCGAAACACGCGGGACTCACTTTGTAACCTCCCAGAGGAGCGGGATGCCCGATGGCTGCGTCGAATCCTGCCGAGACGAGCACGATGCTCGGGTCGAACGCTTTCGCGATTGGCATCACGATGCTACGGAACGCCGCCAAGTATTCCGCGTCCCCCATAGGGGGATTCAGCCCACCGGACCAGGCTACGTTCACGTTGTAACCCAATCCTTCGCCAGCCCCGCACTCGGTCGGCCCGCCAGTCCCTGGAAAGAAGTTACCTTCGTCGTGCCTGTGTATCGACAGGTAGAGCACTCGTGGGTCGTCGTAGAACATTTGCTGCGTCCCGTTCCCATGATGAACGTCCTGAACAGAAAACGAACTCGACGTTAATCCCTTCTCCTGCATCTCGGCTGCACACGACGCGCACGCGCCACACACACACGCACACACACGTACGCCTCGACGCACACGCATTAAGGGGCGTGAGAGAGAGATAGAGAGAGAAAGAGAGAGAGAGCACATCGCAACAACAACCACCACGAACGCGAAAACGAATAATATAAGTAAATAGTGGTATACATAAGTACAGTATATGCTACTGTGTAATAGATACGTATAATATACGGGGTGGGGGGTGGGAAAAGTGGGCTCTTACCCAATCCAAGATCAAGATTTTCCGAATATCGAGCTTCTGTTGAAGCAATCGTGCAGCGATCGCGATCGAGTTGAAGAAGCAGAAACCCATGGCTTGGTTGGTTTCGGCGTGATGTCCCGGCGGTCGTACCACGGCGAAACCGTTCTTAATGTCGCCCATTGCGGTCTTAAAAGCCAGATCGACGACGCAGCCGACGGCCATTCTAGCAGCTGGCGCGGTATTCAGTTCGTTCCACGTGGTGTCGGAATCGACGCCTACTCCACCGCACGGCAGCCTTACGAAACTCTTGATGGGCAGTTGAGAGAGCTTCGATACGTCCAACTTTTGCCGATTCATCGGATTCGTTCCTGCGCGAAGCACATTTTACACTTTGGCCGCGGTGGTGTCGCGCGAAATAATCGGGGGATGGGGAAGAAGTGGAACAAGGGGATCGAGGATCGTGGAAGGTATTCTTTTGTCTTTTTTATTCGACAAAGTAACGTCGAATAATAATTTTCCATTCGACGGGGAAGAGATGGGAAGAGAAGGTAGGTAAAGAGAGAAGAGGAGGAAAAGAGATGATACGTACGAAAACGCCTAAATAATTTATATGACAATAAAACTCACCAAAGAGTAAAGCATGAGCCTCGCTGTGACACGTTTGAATCTCTTCGAGGGTAGCTTTCCGTGAACGTATTCGATCGCAACGTTGCAACAACCCGGTTTCCGAGAGACGTGCCCACACGCTTTGCAACCTTCCTCCATGCTCGGGATGACCTCGAACCGTTTCGCCGCAAACGCAAGCATGCTTCAACATTAACGGGTCGTAGGCCAGACCGGTGGTAGGTCGATGAGACGAGGCACGAGCGAATAGATCGCCGGTGGATTGGTTTCCTCCCTGAGGACCTGCGTCCCGCACCAGGCAAAGAGAGAAAGAAAGAGAGAAAGAGAGAGAGAGAGAGAGAGAGAGAGAGAGAGAGAGAGAGAGAGAGAGAGAAAGAGGAGCAGTGTTATTGTCGTTGTTCGAAGAATAGCGAGAGGGGCGGTGGGGGGGGACGAATGGGTGAGAGCGGGAAAGAGACAGATAGAATCGAACCACTTACCCAAATGGACCAATGGGCTGGAAAGAGCTCTGGATAACGGTCTTGCGCTAGGTTGGCTGTTTCTGCTTCCGCTCCCACTACCGCCCCCGCTGCCGCCGTAGGCCGTCGAAGATTCGTTCGAGATCTGCAACGTGTGTCTCATCATCAGATCTCTCTGCTGTTGAAGGAATTGTTCCCGATCCCGTTGCTGTTTCGAGATTTCGCTCTCTTCCGACATGTCTTTCTTCCCTCCTGTAAGATCTATCACCTCGGCCGATTCCTCGGTTTCCGGGGCCTCGTCCAATTGATTCGCCTGCCCCCGAGACCCGACTCGCGTCAACACCGTTTGACGTATCTGCTGTTTCAGGTAATTGTGCGCCTGTTGCTGGTCGTGTAATTGTTTCTCTGCCAGGTACTCTTCGTAATGGGTCTGGGGCGCCATCATGCCACCTTGCAACATCGGATGGCCCAACGGCAACGGAGCTGATTGAGTCCTACCTGTGGGAATGCGTAGAAACGAGAAATGATCGTGGGAACCAAGCGTCACGCGTTGATCTGTTACGCAAAGGCGCGTCGCGATTCGCTCGCGAGGAATCGCTCGCTGCCAATGTAACGCTGTCCGCGCGTGCCAATTTCGCTATTCCAATTTCGCGCATGCGCGAAACGATCGCGTCCGATTCGTCGCGGAAAAAAAGAAAGAGAGAAGGAAGGAAGAAAGGAGGGAGGGAGGGAGGGAGAGAGGGAAGGAAGGAAGGAAGGAAGGAAGAAAGGAAGAAACGCGTGCGAAACGATGATGGCACGCACGCGCGTTGAAACAATGATCGGCTGGCAGGAAAGAAGAGAGAACATACTACCTAAAGGCCGGTGACCAGCCTTTTGCAGCCTCGCATGCGCTACTTGCGTGTCCGTAATGGGATTTGCCGTCGTGCTACCGTGATAGACCGCGGACGGTGGATGTTGCCGATTCGTTACCGATGGATGTTCCATATTTTGCTGCATCTGCTTGTGAACGTAGCCACCGGTCGACGTTGCCTCCCCTCCCTCGATTACCGCCAACGATGGATAAAAAGGCAAGGTGCCGGGCAACATTTGACCCGTGAGCGGCATTCCTAGTCGTGCGGTGAACGCCGCGCGTACCTCTGCCTCCGAGACCGTGGCCAATTTCGTACCAGTCTGCGTACGATCACATGCGAAAACCAACGTGTCCTTTTTAGAGACAGAATTATCGATCGGTCGGTTACAGTTTATCGATCGAGCGACTCACCGTGTTGGAACCGGATGGAACGTGAGGTCGTCCCAACGAAATATTGGGCATGGACGGTGAACTGAACAACGAAAGATCCGATAGGCTACCTTGTTGACTGCTGCTGGTCAATGGACCCCCGTAACCGGTGTTTTCCGTCTCCTACGAACGAAAGACAAAAAAGAGAGAAAGAAAGAAAGAGAAAAAGAAGAGGAAAAGGGGATCGACAAGGATGGGGATTAATGACCGAGTCAGAGATTCTTTCTTAGCATCTCCGTCACTGGTTGGAACACTCACTTCTTGGATCGCCGCTGCGTTTCCACCCGCTGTGGGGCTCGCTTGAGAATTGTTCACGGTCGGTGGTGAATTAGGCCCGGACTCAGGATTACTACTAGAATCTGAAAAACGTTCGATCAGAGCGAGCGGCGGATTGAGCGCCAACGATTTGCCTGCGACTCGTCGCGCGAGACGAGACTGGAATTTGGGAAAGCGTTGACGAGTTACCCACCTCTCCCCCTCCCTCCCCTCTCCTTCCCACGAGGAGGGGTGTGCTTGTCCCGAATTCCATTGCCGCGCGAAAGAAACGCATCGCGTGCATCGTTTCGCCTTTCGACTGTATATCGTATCGGAACCGAATGATCGATCATCCTTGAGATCAATTTCGTACAATTTCGTCGTTGTAACGTAATTGTAGCGTAGTAAGAAAAGAAAAAAAAAGAGAAAGAAAGAAAAAAAAAAAAAAGAAAGCAAACGAGACGAAACGAAAAGACGCGTTCGGCGATTTTCTCTCGCTTCTCGGAAATGAAGAAAAAATATGTATATATATATATATTGTTAATCGGTAAACAATCGTTTGTTGTCGAACATGCTGTTACTGGACACTGGCAAAAAAAGGCAAAAAAATCAATATAGATAGATTAATCGAAAAAAACACGGGTGCAACGAATTCTTTTCCGCTAATGCTCACGCAGGAAGAAGAGTGTCGATTAATTTCGACGTACGACGAATGAATTTCGATTAAAGCTCGATCGAAGGACGTACTTGCTAGCAATGATTTCCGCTTGAGGTGCGACAGCAGCCGATCCTTCCGTCGTGCCATCAGGGGTGAATTTCTCGACGCGGCCATGTTCCTCTCCACGCGTTGCTTTAGTCGCACTTTGAGCAGGTTCGGCTCCGAGGCTGGCCAATTTTAGCCAGGGTTAGTTGTTGGTCGTCGTTGTATCAGGCCGGGGGTAAAGTGTAAAAACAGTGTGTGTGGGTTAAGTGAGTTAGATGGATTTGGGATATGGAACACCATACACATATATATATATATATATGTACGTGTGTGTATGTTTGTGTACGTGTATCTGTGTATATATGGAAGAAAGAGGAGGATGGGGAATCGGAAAAATCGAATGGCAGGGAAAGAGCTAGGACGAGGCGTGACGATTTACGAGCGTGTCGACGAGACCATCCGATTATTTAATTAAATCTCTAAATTTCAGGATATAATTAAACGAAACGATCGTGATCGACAAGCTCGCAATCGAGGGGGGAAAAAAGAAGAAACGACGAGTGTGTTGCTTGTTACGTATCTCTATTGGAAACATAGTTTTCTGTGTGTCTGCAGTTTTGTCCGTGTGTGTCGTCGACAGGCAAAATGGTCGGGGATCGCAAAAAACCATGCTTTAGTTTAGGCATTCTACCATCGTACATAGGCACACATATAAAGAGACTACCTTCCACCAAATATGCTCATCACTCGACATCACGGGAATTTATAGTAGAACGAATATGCGCGCGGACACGCACATATATATATATATATATATGTATGTATGTATATATATATATATATACACACGTATAAATATATATACACACCTGTTTTCCGTAGAGGGAAATCATCGGCGAATTTTTCCTGCAACATCTGCGGCATCCTGTACGGATGCGAAGCGTTCGCTGCGCCCGCCGATTCCGCCGATTGCGGCTGCAACCTGATCGACAAATTTTTATTTTTCTCCCTCGCCTCTTCTCACCGCTTAATCGAGTACATCCACTTTTTCCACCACGTCTATCTCCTTCCCTCGCATAGGAAGATAGAAATTCGTGTTCAGGAATAGAGATGAAAAGGGAAGAGGATGTACTCGAGAAAGAAATCTTACCAGCTTCTGTATCCGGGTGTACCAGGTACGGCCCCGTTAGCAGCCGCGGCGGCCTCCCTTTGCTTCTTGTTCACGAGGAAGCTCTGAAATCGCAAATCGTTTCATCTCTCAGAGGATCCTCGCTGTTCTCTCTTCCCCTATCCCATTTGACTACTTCTACTTCTTCCATATCAACGTAAACGGAAATATCGAAAACTAGATTCGATCGTACATTTTTTCCTTCCTTTATATTTCTTTCTATCGCGAATATCGTTTGACATTTCGAGACGCGCGAGCCAATTCCCCGGCTCTCCCCTTCGGCGATGAAAGTTAGCATCTACACACGCGAATGGGATTATTCCGATACGAACTACGGGGTCTTCGACCCCCACTCGTATACCTGAAGTCGTTGCTTCACCTCCGTCGAAGCGATCGCGCTGTGATCGTGTTTATCCTTCTTCCTCAATGCTTCGAGCCTCTCCTTCTCCCTCCTTTGCTCCTCCAGTTGTTTCTGCTGCTCCCAAAGCTAGGACAAAAAGAGAAGGAAACAAAGAAACGTAGAAAATTAACGTGGAAAATGGGGGACACCGTGTATATGTATATATATATATATATACAAAGACGAGATATATTTCGCTTACCTTCAACTGATGCATCTGTTGCTCGTGCAGTTCGGCCAACTGTCGTTCTTGCGCCTGATATTGTTGCCGGAGAATTTGTTGTTGAAGCTGATGATGCTGTTGTAGCTGAAACAGAGAGAGAGAGAGAGAGAGAACAAAATCGAACGATTCGAAAAAGATTTCGCTGTTCGATCTATATACTACCTCGAGTATCTTCTGCTGCAACACGTGGCCATGAAGGGTGGATGGGTCCGCGGAACCAGTGTGATAACCGCTCGATGTCAAGGTGGTCGTAGTAGCGCCAACTCCGCCGACCAAGTCTCTCGGTCTGGACATCGGGGAGCCTGGTGTGTCCCTGGCCATCTCTGTGCATCGACATACACGCATCGATCGATATGTGTGTGTGTGCATACATCCGTAGAAGAAGAATCGATACACGCGATTATCGGTCTACGACTCCGAGTGGGAAAGATGGCCTCGAAAGGAGAAATGGTCGACGCGGGTATATAATAATAACAATGTGTACGTCGAAAGAACGGAGGTGTATTCCGCGGTATCGCGAAAAAACGAGCAACGAGTTGGGGGCAACTTAAGTTTAATGGTTAAACAGAGACGGATGGACGGTCAGCCGAGTCTCGATACCGCGGTTATTTTTAGAAGCGTCATGCGCGGCAAGTACCTTATCTTCTCTTTTTCTCGCGTTTAATCGAGTTTTTAATCCACCGCCGATGGTCTGGTCGTCGAGCATGTTCGCACGAACACACCGGCCGAAATATTCTTCTTCACCGGCGGAAGTCGGGGGAAGAGAGGGACGAGCGGAAATCGAGGAAACGATTTCGACGTTTTAAATCGAAGGCGACTCTCGCTCGATTTCGAGCTTTTCCGATCTCGATTCGAACGCACGAGTCGAGTACGATCCTTTCCCGTTCCTTACCTTTCTGCGGCAGATGCGTAAACGCGGACGCGATCTCGACACTTCTGTAACCCACGTCTTCTGAAACAGAGAGAGAGAGGGGAGAGAGAGAGGGGGGAGAGAGGACTTAGTATAAAAAGAGATAAACAGCAAAGTTTTGTATTTTGTAGCTAAAGCTTGGTTGCTCGATTCGTACCAGCGAGGAGGAAGGGTCGTACAGCGCAGGCGCAGAGCGATACGCGGCCAGCCTCGATTCCCTCGATTTGAATGGGATCGATCGGGCGAAATCGGTTGGAATCGGTTGGAAACGGATGGGACGAGAGAAGAACGGGCCGAGGATGAGCGCGAGCGCGAACGGATCGAGACTCGACGAGCGTCGAGTTAGCGGGCGAGCAGAGGTCACTGTACGCTGCGAGAATTCCTTCGAGTCAAGTCCAAGGTTAATCGTGGAGGAGGGCCGTTCCCCGACGGGTTTGCTTTGCCGCTCTTGTTCACCTCTCTCTCCTTCGTGCTCCTGTTACCCCAACCGAAAGGTAGCGATCGCGATCGGCGTTCGTTCAACCGGAAATACGTGCCTCGATAATACTCATCGATATTTAACGATATTTATCACGTTTATTTATGCGAAACTCTTTTCTCCCCCGTCGCCGAATTCCAGATTCTATTTATCGAGCTTGCTCTCTCGAAACTCGATTCTGAGACGTCAAAGAGAAATCGTTAAGGAGAGAAAGAGAAGGGACGTTTCCGATTTCAATTCGAGCGATTGGCAGAAACACGATTACGATTCGCACCGATTACATACCGATGAATCGATACGAATCGGTCGTTTTTCATATCGGGGCAAAACGAGATATGAATGGAATCGAGTCGAGTCGAGTCGAATCGGATTAAAAGATATCGACGCCTCGCCACAGCGTACCGTTATTATTAGCGACCGAATGTCGGTGTGTAGGTCAGCCGAGTAGTTGATGTAGAAAGAGAAAAAGGTGACCACGGTCGGTTCAGCGAAACCAGTGGTTCGTATTCTACTGGTGGTCTTCGTGCCTTGAAACGCGAATTCGTCGTATCTCCCGTAAATATATATATATATATATATTTATATATTTATATATACACACACTTTTTCGATGGGAAAATGACGACAATGTGCGACGCGATCATCCAATCCGAATCCGCGAGATAGCGTATCGCGAAAGAGAATCTAAGGATCTAAGAGAGAACGCGTGGGAGAAAAGTCGAGAGCGGAAACTCGATTGCGTCGCGTCGGTTCACCGAAGGATAGTTGGTGCGAGCGAGACGGGAGGACGAGCAAACAGAGGCAAAGTAAGTTTTTACTCGTGTTCCTGGCCGGTGGCCGAGTGGCTAAGATTAGACGAACGTTCGCTATATATAGGATGACATTTATATACGCACCTACTAAACGCGACTGTACACGCGTCTCCTTCTAGTCCTCTTCCTCTCTACCCCGTCACACCTACACGCACACACGTTACTTTCTCTGTTTGTTCCTTCGTTCTTTTTTCAATCATCGTTCCTCCCCGCGGAAAATGTAGATTCGGCAACGATGATACGTACGTACGGGTTCCATATATATTTTTGTCACGTCGATTTGTGGTAGGACGCTCTGCGTGCGATAGGAAAAAAAAATTGCGCGAACGAACGACAAAACGAACGCGTTGAAAAAACAGAACGAAAAATCGTGCCGAAGAATGATTTAATTCGAAAAACAACCGAGGTGAAGTAACGAGATCGCGCTAGTCTGACGTGTAGGCGTGTATACGTACACGACTACGTACTACGTATTTCCACGAGTTCAGAGTAACCAAGAGGAAGGAAGACCAATGACCTCATAATGGAGGTGATATCGGTATAACTCGAATCGACTTGGTCGCATTTACGTTCAGACTAGATCTTTCTCTCTCTTTTTCCCTTTCTACGCTATTTTCACCATTGACTTTTCAAAGTCCACGATGATTTATAAGTGGATATTTTTTAGTTCCTTTTTCGTACATGTATGAACACACATTACTCTTCCAACACATGAAACGATTCCAACATTTTACAGGTTACGAAGGAACGAAACGGCCGATCGAACCACGGCACTTGACCGTTCGCATTCTAAATTGAACTCGTGACTTGGTCTAAGTGGCGCGAATGATTCCAGTGACGTCAAGCTTGTTCACTTTCTGCTCTTTGTTGCGATGGATTCGTGAAACGAGAATATCGTATACGCGAGGAGAAAAATTCGTTTTCTCGTATCGAGAAGAATCGCGAATTGAACGCTCGAAAACTCGAATTTGTTGAAACGGGCAATGTGCGCATGCGCTTACGTGTGTCGTCATCCGCGATATCCCGGCAAATGTCAGTCTACCGTGGTAAAACGATGAATCGTGGCGTGCGCACGTGCGTGCGTGCGAACGCGTGACCCGGTGTTGGCATCTCGCAAACACGAATGTGAATTCTCTTTGCCCATCCGTATGACAAAGTTCGTTCCTCTTATTGCTTCCCCTCTGCTAAATGATATTTAAAACCATTCGCGAAAACTAGTCCGACTGGTCTTTCCCCGTATAGGCGTCATTATATTGGGTACGTACGTACGCGTCAATGTCTTTGTTTCCTCTTCTTTTTTCGTCGTTTATATCATTTACCGGGTTGACGGGAAAACAAGCATCGAGTGGCGAGAAGAATGCGAAGCTTGCATGAAAGAAACGAGATAACATTATTTATGAAATTGAGAAACCATTGAGAGTCCATGTAAAAACTCGAGAGAAACAAAATAGTATCAGTGTTATTTTGCGCATTGGATGCGCAATGTAAATTCATTAAAAAAAAAAATAAATGAGAGAACGAAGAAGAAATATTAACGCGACGACCGTTCGTATATACGAACGAAGTTACACAAACGACGCCAAGTACAACAGGTGTCCGGTTGATCCAAAATTGGCTTTTGAATCACGACACGAAATCGAGACGATGATTCGAATAAAAAAATGTGGATTATCGATTGAAAAAAATTGTCGAATATAAACGGTATATAAAACTTATCGATTGAGAAAAATTGTCGAATATAAACGGTATATAAAAATGGTAAAAATAATTGGAATTTTGAGACTCGAGTATCGACTGTTAAATTGAATTACGATCAGATAAAAATAAGAACATTAGAGAATGTTGGTCGTTTTCATGTTTTACGATATATTACGATATGTTCGTGATGTTCGACGATCGATGAAGAATGATTCGATCGTCGAATATTATATAGAAAACAAGAGAATACAAAATTTGGATGAACAAAGAAGAATCAATGGTGAAATAAAGAGGAAGAGAAAGATAGGAGGCAAGTGTCAAATTGCGATAACAAAGAAAGAGAAAAAATGCGCGTATGATTAAATGCGCAACAACGCGTTACTAGAATACACTCGCTTGTTTATAAAGCGAATTCCGTTCGTTTGTTCGTTCATTCGTTCATTCGTTCTTCTCGAAGAACATACATCACGTCGGTATATTTGTAGGTCTATCCGAGTGCTGACACCAACTGATAAGATTTAGAACGTGATTTAGTCACCAGTGTGCATCACTGCGCACTATTATCACTTTGTACACCAACAAACACCATTCGATTCCAACCGATGAATTTAATTAATCCCGAATCAGTTAGAAACATTATAAGCGGCAAAAGTAATGATTTATGTTTCATCAAAGACAAGCCATCGAGTCGAACGAACGAAGCAATCGACACGCCAACGATAAACGATATGATCGATAACGGTAGAGAGTTGTCTGAACAACTCGCAAAATATAAAGGTAAAATTGCGAATTTGATGGAAAGGACAGGCACGCGCGCGCGAAAACGTGACGGATAACGAAAGAGAACTGCGCGCGCGATGCGCGCTACTGTTTCTTTCGCGATTCTCTCGCATTCTCTGTGGGGTGTCGCGCGCGCACGATGACAGCGCCCTGCCTCGTGAGACTCGCGAATCTCGGTTATTTATAGAGACCCGGTATTGTTGCGTTCGAAGCACATTTGTACTTTTCGCCTGAGCGCGAGCCGGCTACGTAATTGTAAAACTGCTTCGCTACGTTCGTCTCCTCACCGCCACCCACCAGTTTCTCTACCACTCTAGCAACAGCCGTCGCTTCTTCACCGCATCCTCCTATTCGCAATCGTTGCCCTTCTGCCGTCTTCCTGCTGCCTTTGCGCGTTGCTCCCTTCTCCGCTGCTACATCGATCGTCTTTCTTCGTCCTTTCCACGTTCCTTCGTTTTACCACCGACTACCACGTACCGTTAAAATTTGGACTCGTCTGCGTTGCTCGATTGTTTTCGTCGCGTCGCATAGCGCCGTCTAGTACTAGGTCCGTTGCCATTCTTTTCTTTGTCTCTTGTTCTTTTTATCCCATTTTATCTTTCGTTCTCTTTTCGCTCGGAAAATCGCGCAAGCGAATAAACGCGAATTTTTTTGCCCAACGCGTTTATCTTTATCGCAAATTTGATTTTCCTTTTATTTTCTCGTTTGATGTTCGATAAAAAACAGGTTTCAGTTTTACGTTACGAATCGGTATTGTTCGGTATTACAAACTATTTTGAACGAGCGAGTAATTTATTCGTCAAGAAAGAGAAAAACGATAACAACAAATGCCGAGTTTTCAATTTTATATACGTACATCCGCGATTAAAAATCGCGATAATATCGCTAACGTATCGTATTCGGTCGATGCGTTTTTATTCCCAGATTACACAGTACGATTTTTTTTTTTTTTTTTTTGAAAAAATGAGGCAATACAAGGAGGAAAGAAAGAGCAATAAACAGAGTGAAACGTCGAGACCTCTAAAAATCAGTTGCAGGTGGTTTCTCTAATGGACGATTATTTTCAATCGATCAAATTGTTTTTTCGTTTAAATTCGATCGATATCCACCATTTCTTTTCTCGTTATAACCGCGTCTTTTTCCCCCTATTATCTTTCATTGTTCGTAATGTGGCTTCGACGATCCCCGTATCTTTTAGAAAACAAATCTATAAGAGAGAAAAAGAGAGAGAGAAAGAGAGTTATCGGGAATCACGAGAAAGCTACCTTCCGAAAATAGGAGACAAGGTCACCCCTTCTTAAACCATTTCCTACGTTCTCTTCCTCGCTCCGTCGCACCACCCTAAAACTCGAATGTATCGATCAGCCGAGCGGCGAATTCCGATAGCGATACACATTCGTGGATGTAAGATATACATCCGAGAGAACATGCTTCGTGTTACAAATACTTTTTCATTTCCCCTTTTCATCCGCTTTACATCGAGAATTCGTTTCACCTTGTAAAGAATATTATCGTCAATGAACATTCATCCGTCGTCCGTAATTACGATCGATCGAGTTTCTGGAAGAAAAGGAAGGAGACGTCGAATGGAAGCGAGAGAGAGAGAGAGAGAGAGAGAACGAAGGAAGGTAATAGCCAGGAGTGGCAATGTTTTGAATTTTTCTAAAAGATGGCGCGTGCTGGGTAGCGCCGCTCGTGACTCCAATCCATCCAGGGTCTCTCGTCACTTCCGACTATTTATAGACGGCCGCTCGATATGATGTACCGGTGTTATTTTTAGCGGCTTACCTAGCTACGGCCCTTTCACCCCTTCGAAATAGCACTCGGGGAGACTCGAACGATAACGGTATTCGTTACGCATCGAATCATCCAATATCGACGATTTGTTTTTAATCCGAAAATCCGTAAATCGTCCGATTTTTTTCCCCAACATAAATAAATACATACATTTACGTTATACATATGTATATATATATATATATATATATATATATTAACATAGAATTTTTTGCCTATACATCTTGGAAAAATTCGAGCCGCGATAACCGCCGTTCGTGATCTCATCACGTTCGGATACCAATTGCAATTCTCAATCCGAAAGATGTTTATTTGCACAGTCGATCACGTAACTCCATTTAATTACGCGTTGGCGCGTATATATCGTAAAACATCTTCCACTTGAAAAAGTCAAATCGATACAGATATTCCGAAGGACTCGCGTCCTTGTCGAACGATACTTTACCTCTCTACCTCTTTATCTTGGAATTCTCGTGCAAGCGGAATTAGCAAGCTACCTCTTCTGAAGGTAGCGTTAATTCACGTGTCGAATTGTAAGCGAGGAGAAAGAAAGAGACGGAGAAAATTCACTTCGTAGGTGGTCTCCTCGTCGGTAATACGCCGTATGGCGTGCTAGGATAAAAATAGTAACGGTCCCGTTCGAAAATACCAGCTGCTAAAAATACGAGGAAAAATAAACGTCTACACGTGCAAAAACATGCATTAATATTCGCTGTGAGCCCAATGTTCGTGTTTTCGTCGGTCGCTAGATGCGCCCAAGAGGATCGGGAAAGAAGGGAAGAAGGATGGAAGGAAAATGGAAACCCAAGAAGCGTGCAAATAGAAACGGATGGAAGGAGAAAAAAGTGGAACCACTTGACGATTGCTGGGCCTCGTTCCACGAATCGTACAAAAAAGAAAAACACACCGGGACGAAGAGACGGTTGGCGATCTACGAGACGAAAGGTTGATCTTATCGCGGTTTACGCGGTCGGTACGTATTTTCAAACTATCGTAAAACGCGTTGGCGCCATCCTGACAGGTCATAGCGATGCTCTTACTGACTCACCGAAAACAAAAGTAGCGACAAACCATGATCGCGTTATCGTTGTTGTCGTCGAAATACGTCGTTCGTTCTCTTTTCTCACGAAGATCGAAAGATTCGATTCGATCGAAAGAGACGAAGATTGCTACAAAAAAACAAAAAGGAGAAAAAAGATGGGTTTATCCAAGAGAAAAAAGGATGAGGGGGGGAGAGAGAGAGAGAGAGAATAAAAACGGAAAATGGAGATGAAATAACACAGTTACACGCACCACGAGATAAGTGTAGATGCACAAAATAAGAGAGCGAGATACGAAGAGATTGGAAAAGGAGGGAAAAGGCAGGAGTAACGTATAAATAGATGGAGGATGACCTTTGCACGGATCAACGTTTACTTTTATACCACCGTTATTAAGCTAGGTTATTGGTTCTACCCCTCTCCCGATTCCTTCTTTTCGGATAGATGCCGCCGTTCCACCGTATCTGGGTTATGTTTACTACCCCCTCCCGATATCTACTCTCCGCGTATCTCGCACGAGGTTTACGCGTGCTCCAAGTTTGGCGCCTCCTACGCCAAGCGTTTCGTCGCCTGGAAAATAGATACTCGCCACCCTTCTCGGTGTGGAAATTTCGAAATTTCGAAGGAGAAGCGATATGAGCAAATTGGACAAGGGGAAAAAGGCATAGGGGAAGACAGGGGGGAGGAAGGTTAAACAGTCGGTTAAGAATCAGCTATGGTGAGCTGAATCGTCCGTCGAAGAAACGGTAACCTCCGTTCACGTAGCAACGAGCCGTTGCGATAAAAATAGAAATAGACATGGCGAATCGATCGCCGGTCGTTTCCGTCGGACTATCTCCACCCTCCCCTCCCCTCCCCCTCCTCCCCCGACCGATGAAAAACGTCGGTTTTTTTCCCTTTCTTCTTCCTCTTCCTCTTCTTCTTCTTCTTCTTCTTCTTTTTTTTTTCCTTTCGACGCATAAATTTCGACTTTCGTTGGAAAACGATGAGCACGGGAGCACGGGAATTGAGCGTGGCAGCGTGAGATGCAGGTTACCACGAGGGTAGGTAAGAGAATAAAGACACGATACGAGGACTGGCGAAGGCGAGTCTGGGAAAATCGATAGAGGGCGTTGAGGGCGGGGAGGAGGGGAGGGGGGGGGGGGGGATGGAGGGATGGAAAGGAGAGGGAAACGATTGAAAATTGGCGTGTAGCGAGTGTACCGAGCGACCAACACTACCACCACCACCCACACCTCCGGAATGGAGAGCGTTACGACGCGACGGAATTAGCACAGGCACAATAAGCGATCCCGCCTTCGCTCGGAAAAATAGATTTGGCAAACTACCAAAGCTCGGCTTTGAATAGATCCGAAATATATGGATCATCGTGGTCTTTTGCGTTCCTTCTCGAGCCGTGCCGCGAAGGCGACTCGAGTGAAAGCGACCTTTCCCTCCCTTCTCCTCACTTCCCGCCGATTTAAAAGCGCAACTTTTGGAAATTTTCAGGAAACTTAGTATCAGTAAACGATCGATCTTCCCCATCTTCCCTTTACCCCTCGACTCGTCGTTGCGGCGAAGCAACCACCGCGTTATCAACCGCATGTGCTGTCCTCCCCCCCTTCCTAGAAGACCGTTGAGAAATGTCGTTGGTATAAAAGACGGAAGGCAAAAATAAATGGAGAGGCCGATGAAAATAAACCGGAGAGAGAGAGACGATTTTACGCATGTGTGCTTCTCGTCCGTGTTTTGCTTCGCTCGCGAATTCGGATTCGGCGGGGCAGGGAGTTTCGATCGAACGCGATCGATTTCGACGGCGGCGAAGTCGACCTCGTTCCAGTGCGGGGAGATCGAAATCGGGCGAGGAAACGTTGACCGGCTTATTTCACCCTTGTTCGGGGGCGAAAAAGGCTGAGACGTGCACGGATAGTGTTTGAACGGAGCGCGGTTAATTGATCGTTCGAAACGGGCGTCAAATCGACGCGAGGCGCGCGCGCGCGAAAAAACAAAGCGCGCCGATCGATCGAGGAAACGCGGCGGCGGCCGATATCGTTTGGAAGCGCGAGGGCCGTCAATGTGTATATATATATATATATATATATATATAAAAATAACCGTGTTCGATACGCTCGCCCGATAACGGAAATCGTGTTACCGCTATTTCGGCATCTATCGATCTCTTGGTATCGCAGCGGATCGATGGACGTTGGTGCGTTGGTGTATTATTAGACACGAGACGATTATCCCCCTCCCCTCCTTTCCTTTATCGATACCACGCGAGAACGCGAATTGAATGGGAGAAAAGAAGTCGAGGTTTGGTTTCGAATCGAAAAAAAAAAAAAAAAAAAAACGATTCCATTCGATCGGTTGGACGACAATTTCCGGTCGTCGTGGACGACGAGCGTACGCGAGACAGGGTGTACGCAGATCCGATTCGATACGATACGTAAGCTCGCCAATATGCGCGCATGCATAATGCCAAGCATAACCGAGTAGTTTATTTATAACGTCGCGGAAATACACTCGACGCCTTTATTGTAAAAGGTTGTGTAACGCCGTTTGCGGCGTTACGTAACCGCGAGAGAAGCTACCACGTTCAGGAAAGAAGGAAGGGAAAAAAAAGCGACAACAATCGCGTATCATCGCGTTGGATGGCCGTTGGAAACGCCGATTGGAAGGGGGAAGGGGGGAGGGGGGCGGCTTCTTAGCGTTTCGACCTATGCGATTGGTCGCATTCGACAAAAGAAGTGAACGATTTACAACGATTTACAACGCGATTTGACGCGAATCGAGATGGAATTCGAGATCGGGAATCGTGAAGCGAGTCCGTTATTCGACTGTCGATCGCATCCGATCGTCCATTCGAGGAAGAAATCAACGATGGCGATAATCGGTAGGATTAACCGAATTCTGTGGGCAAAGTTTCGCGACAGATATAGCGGGGAGAGCCGATCGCATGTCCGCCCCGATAGGAAAGGAATGAAACGATTATTCGGATTAATGGCGGGAGCGATTGGAAGCTGCTGCGGGGCAATTCTTTATTTTCTCAATGAATCGTCGTCCGTGAATGCGCTCGATTTGGAAATTCGGGTACCGAGGTACCCTTGGTCGTTCAACGGTGTATTTAAAGCGTTCGATCACGCGGCGCTGAGAAGAGGATGGCAGGTTTATCGAACCGTGTGTCGCACGTGTCACAGTCTACAATACATTCGTTTTCTCGATTTGATCAACGTAACGCACAGCTTGGAAGAGGTTAAACAGATTGCTTCCGAGTTTGAGGTTTCTGTTTTTCGAACACGTTTTAGAATTTTATATATACATATATATATTTATACATATAAACAAATAAATAAATAAAAAGAAAAGTGGAGAAACGAAGGATGGACGCGTAACGATCGAGATAATGGAACGATTTCGTCCTTTCGATTAGGTGGAGGATGGTCCCGACAATGAAGGGAATTATTTCATGAGACCGGGAAAATTATCCGATTACATCCCGTCTCCGTATGCGAACGAGGAAGCGGCGAAAGCGGCCAACTTTGGCGCTTATCCACCGGATTTGACTTACATGATTTTAGCGCAGAGGGATGGAGTGGATTACGTGTTTTCGCTGTTAACGGGATGGATGGAACCGCCGGCAGGGCTCGAGAGCGGGCAGAATCAATACTTTAACGCATATTTTCCCGGTGGACGTACCACGATGCCGCAAGTATGAAAAAATACGACTCAATTGCTTCGAATCTTTTTTTTTTTTTTTTTTTTTTACGATCCCTTTCCGATTTTCTCGTAGATGTTGTTCGAGGGAGCGGTCGACTATGACGACGATACGCCGGCAACCGCATCGCAAATGGCCAAGGACGTGGTAGAATTTCTAATGTGGACGGCATCCTCGGAACACGACACGCGAAAGATCATGACGTTGAAATGCATAGGAATCTTTTTGATTCTAATGGTGAGCACTTTTTACATGTACAGACGAACTTGGTCCCACGTAAGAAGCCGTCGCATAGCTTACGTGCCGAATTCCATAACTCGGGAGCCACAGTTCCCCGCCCCTGTGTCTTCCGGCTCCGATCGAGCAAACAAGAAAAGCGGAATATTCCCGATTCGATAGATAATCGACGACACGTATCGGTCGCAATTTTTATTCTAATAGAAAAACCTCGGCGAGAAGGTTCGATGCTCGAAAATGGGAACATTGCGGATAATTACGGATAGAATCGAGAAGGAAAATATTCGTTCGAATCGAGAGAGGGGAGGGGGAAGGGAGATCGAATTGAATCGATTCAATTCGATTCGATTCGATTCGATTCGATTCGATTCGATTGGGTTGGGTTGGTAGCGCGGGCGCAACATGTGCCACCGATAATCGTTTCGCAACGAGCGGCCTTGACGATGCCCGTATGCTCGATCGGGCCGTCTAAAAATAGAAAGCTCGAGAAACCGTGCAACAAACGTTATGCCGTCTCTCTCTCTCTTTCTATCTCTTTCTATCTCTCTCCCTTCCCTTCCCTCCCTTTCGCACTCTCTCTCTCTCTCTCTCCACTCCTCCCTCTCTCCCACACACGTACTCGCTCACTCTCTCTCTCTTTTTCTCTCACGGATCGCGATCAATCGTAGGCTTCGTCGTTCGAAACGGGAAATAACTTCACTGATTGATCGTGGATCACGGATTACGTATGACGGATAAGAACGGTCGGTGATCTATGATCTATTTCGGATCGAAAGATCCCCGCTGCGTTTCGAGATTTATTTTTGCTTCTTCCTTCCCTCTGACCACGCCATTTATATCGTCGCATTTTTTTTTTAATCCACGCGCATTGCCATTAAGAAAATTGGTTCGCGCCAATTAAAATAAAACCAATTCCTTTGAAATTCTAATTTTCCGTTTTGCTCCCTTTTCTTCTCCCTCCTCCACTACATCTTGTGCTCCTTTGTCTCCCTCCCTCCTCTCCTCTAATCGCGTTGCGTCTTTCCGTTTCGTTTCGTCTGGTCCGGTCTAATCGCGTCACATCGTGTCGCATCGATGATCTATGCGCCCGTACGACTCGTCTCGACGCTCAATGGCAACAAGTGCGATCGCGGAAGAGAAGGGGTGGCACGAATCGAAAATATATACGAAACGATGAATGAACCTCCGCGTTGACGTTGAGAGCGCGCCAGCGATTTCGCGATCAACCGTGAGAAGCGAACCGCGGCCGTGATCGACCATCGTTCCAAATACAATTTCTATATATTTCGCGAACTTGTTCCACGATTGTATCGCGACCGATTCCCAATATTGACGGGTCGAGGAAAGATTATTAACCGTCACGGATCTTCGCCATGGTCAGGATAGTTTACTACAACAGCATCGTCACCGTGCTTGTGCGTCTTCTATTCGCGAATATTGTTCGAGTACGCGTCACGGTGACTTTGCGAACCGTTGGTTCCCACGCGGTTAGAATAGCGTCAACCGCAAGCATGGGTCGGCGTTGACGATGACCTCGACGACGGTTCGCTTCCTTTGCGTGTAAATCGCGATTCGCAAATTACGATACGTCATCCGAAATTTATTGATCGTTGTTCTCCGTGACACTCCGAGCGTAAGGTATAAAAGCGGAGGATATATTTTAAACGATTAAAACTTACCTTTCGTTGCGATGGCGCTTGCTCGCGCTTGCTCGCTGGACATTCTGTTTCCTCCAACATTCACCGAACCCTGCATTTACCGTCAACGCTGCAACGTTGTAACTTTCTTCTCTTTTGGTCGCATGCGTTTCCTGTAACGCGAACAAGCAATATTTTTCTACAACTGCGGCACAATTTACGACAGTGTGCGCGAGCGCGAAGTTAAAAATTCTAAACGCGAAAATTGATGCCGTTGACACGTGACGACGCGTCGAGTGACCCTTTGCGATTCCTTTTGCACTCTAAACAATCTTTATCAATGGGAGATTTCAATATATTTCTTTTTACGTATTATGCGTCAGTTGTCACGTGTACAATTTCATTTGACGCGAATTCGGCTATACGATCGATCGTAGAACATAACAGAATCCTTTCCTTCCGTCCATGTGTACGAATCGATCTCTCGAACGGCTATCGCGTTCAACACGTGCTCGATTTCCATCGTGTATTGTACCCGCGATCGATATCATCATTGTCGCGATAGTTTCGCCTCGTTCGAAATCAATCACACAGCCGAGAAATTTTTCCATTCGTCGGATAAACGATAAGAAAAAAATATAGGAAAATGTCCCCACATAATTGACAATCCGATTTGTTTGAGAAACGAACAATTGTTAAATAAATAGCGAATGACGAAATGTACAAAGCACACATCGATCGAGTTATACTCGCGAATGCGCGTGCCCTCGCGCGCACGCACATGATGATTACACACACGTCAAATTCGATACAAATCGGATTTCGATCAGAAACCGAAACGAAACTTTCGATTACGGAAAATATACGTTGGAACGTTTTTTTTTCTCTCTGAATCCACAAATATCACATGTAATGGAAACATTGTTCATTTTACGAATCCGCCTGATGAAGTCATTTACGTGAAAATAAACAATGAAAAATCAACGTGAGTTTTTAAGTTTCAAAAGGGATGAAATTTTCAAAGAAAATGAGAAAATAAAGGAGCCGTATGTTATTTAGATTTAGAAATCAAACTCTGTTTAGGAACGGCATGCTGTTCAATCGCGATTACGATGAGAGTTGTATTAGTGGTGGTGTTGGTATTTGTAGCTCGTGAACAAGTCCGTGTCAGTGTCCGTGACGGTGTTGATGATGATGACGATGATGGTGGTGGAGGTGGACGCGGCAGCATTGGTGCTAGTGGTTGTGATGGTGGCGATGGTGGTGGTGGTGGTGGTAATGAGTAGTGGTGGTACTACTACTGGTAGCTGTGGTGATGATGGTGGCTGTGGTGACTAAAGAGTGGCGGTAGCGGTAGTGGTAGCGGTAACAGATCGAAAGTCACAAAAACAGTCACTCGCTTCCATCGTTAGAATCGCGTTCCATTTCCCAAAATGGAATATTCAATTTTAAGATGCACTCAATCGACTGACCGAGATCGAAGTAATATGCTTGTAAAACTGTTCTCGCGTAGAAATCCATTTCAATTTGTAAACCATGTATATATACACACATTTTAATCGTTCGACACGTGGCAAAAATGCGACGCGTAGATTCGTATTGAGAATGTTGTACGTACGAGTTGCATGTATATGACAACGTAAGGAAGAAAAAGAAGGAAGTAAATGTATGTTTTTGTGTGTGCAAACGCACGCGCGCTCGCTTGCATTCGTGCGTGCGTGCGTGCATGCGTGTGTGTGATATGAAGACAAGAACAGAATAGATGGAAAAGAATGGTGTTGAGGGAGAAATAAAGAATGAGTGTGTGTGTATATATGTGTATGTATGAGAAAGAGAGAGAGAGAGAGGACGAGAAGAAAGAGAAGAGAGAAAGAAGAGATATATATATATATATATATATATATACACACATATATATATATATAAGATGGAAGAAAGTTAGAGGAAGGAAATAGAGATAACGGAAAGAGAGGGAAAGAGAAAAAGAAGCAATACGCAATGGACGAGTAGCAAACGGGAGAACTAGCAATGGTCGGTACCGCGTAAATTCACCAACACCAAGAGACTTACTGGTAACGCTGCCACACCTTTGCGTAGCGCGAACGTAACCGACGTCTTGCAATGGTACTCGGTGTAATTTCTCTTTTACCACAAACACTCGGAAAACAACGAACGCGTAGAAGACAGTTACGTTGATCGCTCGCGAGACACTCGCGATACGCCTTACACAGAGCGTATATGCATGGCATGTACACATACGAGAAACATAAAAACAATGCGATCGCCCTGCTACCTCGACGTGGTTTGTTCAACTATAACGGCTCGCCCGATTATTGCCAGATGCACTTCGTTACCTTGGTAGCACGCATGCGTTTCGAGACAACACACGAGGAACGCGTAAATTGGATTCTGCGGAACGATGCCTAGCTTTTACATCGAACCTGTGTATCCACAGCGACACCATTCGTAGCGAACAAACTATCGATGAAACTTTCCGCGATTAATACCTCTCAACTTTTCATCGTTACCCACGATTTCACGATTTCGTATAGCTATGCGAGTTAATTGTACAAACTATCTCTAACCTACAATTTAGCGGATCGTTGCAGGCTTGCCAACTACCACTGCGACTGCTGTATCTTACTTAGACGACCTCGGACGACAAGGATTACACGATGACGTTGCAGGTGTTCTTTCCTTTATTCTCCTTCTATTCTTCTCTTTCCTACTCTTCGTCTTATAGCATTTCACTGGAACGCTTGCGCCGTATTCGATTACCACGGTGCTAACATCTAACGGACGATGTTGAAAACAATATGTTTTCGTGTACCACTAACGTATAACCAAAAAGTATACGTCAGTTAAATCGTAACATTTCATTGGCATCGGTAAAATTAATTATTCAAGAGAAAGTTTTGGATTTTTTCAAGTACAAGGATTGTAAAGTGTACTTTTAAAATGATCGCTGACAAATAATAATAACCACGAATGATCATCAATCGACTAAAGTCAACTTTTAAATCGGAGCTTTCGTTTGTAGATGTCTTGTTTCATTTTTCAAATTGATATGTGAGTAATTTTTTATTTTTTCTCTTTTAAATTCGTATTGTGCAAATCACGCTATGAATTCATTACATTGTACATCGTCGAATATTTAATCGTCAATTGATTATGTCAGCAAGTTTTTCCACACAGATAACCTCTCGAATTACATTGTGATATTCCGCGTCGCATTTGTTTGAAAAAAAATGTCTTGGTTATTCGGGCGAAAGAAACAGCACAAAGATTCGCCGTCTGATTCGACGGAAGAGGAACAAGTATCGAATCAAAGCGACGATTATGAATTCGTTCCGAATTGGACCTCGTCACAAGGGAATAGAAGTCACGACACCACGTCTACGTATCCTAGTGGTAACTTGTATCCTTCGTACATACCTCCTGTTCCAGAATTCGGACAAGTTGTACCAACCGATTCGTCCAAAGATTTTAACCAAGGAGAGAGTACGCATTATTTGAACGGGGTTCCATTCAAATTGTGCAAATATTTGGAGATTAACGCGAGCAATGATTTCGAGATAGACCAACTTAGAATTAGCGAAATTTTATCTTTCATAGAGACAATAAGGAATCAAAATTATGATTATAATTTCGCTTTGGAGGAAAGCATCGTGGCAGAAATGAATAGTAGAAATAACGAATAATTTCCTCTCGGCATATCAGATGTCTTCAGAGATCACGTAACATTCGCGTCGAATCAAAATTCTTGGGTGTTTTGGCCAACACGTGCAATATAATTCTTGCGTAAGTGTATCGTTAAAAATACACTGGCGTGAACACTTTCGTTTTCTTCATGCTCGTATACATATCGGCCATGTCGCGGTTAATATGAAAAATCCAATCTTATATTTTTGCCGATTTTCATCATTTTATGTTTGACGAGAGAAGAAAAGAAGATAAAAATGAGAAAAAATGAGATAATAATATAAACTGCAATGGCTTAATAACACTCAATGACATGCGAGCACAAATTTATTGTTCAAAGATGAGACGTTCACGATTCGATGCGTTTCCACTGTAAGATAAATCACTTATCCAATAAGTTTAAATATACTCTATATTATAGATAATGAAATTATACATTTGTAACACACGTATAATTTTTAAATATCGATGTATATATCTTTTAATAAAACAATAAGCATTATTAGATGATTGATCTTTTTATCGAAATAACAATGTTCGAATAAGGATGTTTCGGCTAATATAAGCATCATCGAGTACATTGATTCGAGAAAAAAGATGTGCGAACGTTGGCTAAGTATTCTAGAAGATCTTATCGTAGTAACAAACATAATGAAGTGACGATAATGACGAGAAATATGAATGGCATCCATGTTTTAAGGAAACCTAAAAAGCTGAAAAATACACGCCTAACGATTAACCGTGTTTATGTTTGCCGTGTAAAAAATACGGTTAAAAATATCTTTCCTACCTCACATATTTTCCATGCACAAGCATAAGGAAACATAGTTTTACCATGTTCCAATTAGTTAAATTATTGTACGCCATTAGGTTTAATGCTGTTGCTACGTGTGAATGACAATTATCATAACATATATAATGCTGTGAAGAAAGAATAATAAATATTTTATACAAAGATTTTAAGATTAGGAAAATATTTTTTGATTTTAGGAATATATTTAATAAGCTTACCTTTCTACCTTTATAGATTTCACTAGCTTCTGCAACGGCAGAATCCCATCCTTGCACGCCTCCTTTGGCTTTGGTATAATCCAATTGCCAATACTTGGTAGGTTTTCCAAATGTCATACTATCTTCGGCAACGTGATATGGACCGCCAAAATCTCGAATCACACCGGTAGAAGTGGCAATACCCATATGACCGATAATCGGTAAAAAATACCTTAAGAATACGAGATAAAAATATATACGTTTCGAGATTGCGATATCAAGGAATAAAAATCGCCAAGCCAGAAAAACCGATATATTCGTAAATATTCGATTCGAAGAGTATATAGACTAGATTAATTAATTTCGATGCGATATCGAATTAGGTTAATACGATGCAACAATTCGATGCATTTATTTTTTTCACTTTACTCACGTAAGAATCGGTAAAGGTGTCCAAACTATACAAAATGGAAATCTTTGCCTTTCTAAATCTATAGTAAGATCCATGCTTAATGTATTATCCGAATAATCACGCGATTCAGGCAGCAATTCCAAATCTTTCTTCATATTTTGTTTTGACAATGAGAGACAAGGTAAATTTTCTCTCCGTTTCTCTCCATGTTCTCTCCAGAGGCATCTGACGTATTTTTTCACAAGTATAAAATTCGAAAGCACCGATTGGCGTGGTAATAATTACGCATTACTTATTCGATTCTTTTTTTGTTTACCGATTCACGGCATGAAATAAAATCGCGATATCAACAACGATTGAAATTGAAAATTTTAACAATATAAAATTACAATTACAAAAAACAAAGAATAAATATTTTATTTCACAAAGGTTAGCTTGATCAGCTATATACAAGGAGAGGGAAATAATGAGAGAAAGAATAAATATATGACAAGAATTAATCTATTCTAAGAACAATTTCTTTTCGAAAAGTCCAATCCAGAGATGGCATTAAATGTCGATTCTTGCCTTATCTCTATCCTTCTCCCACCATTTTCTATTTTTTCTTTCATTTATGGCACTCTGAAGATGGCGCTGATCTCAATATTTTTATTCCATCTTTGCCTTGTCTCATCATCTCCTTTCCGTTTATAATTGTTCTGCAAATTTTTTTCGCTCGAGAAACAATTCCGATATTAATCGTTTTCTTAGCCTATTGATTAAAAGTTCGAACAGAGTCCGTTCAATTCAATTTTTATGCAATGTGAGCCATTACATTAGAAGTTGCATATACGTATTTTTTTTTAACTTTATATATCTTATACACATATAGAAATTCAAAGTACCGAAATAGTGTCAAAAGGAAGGAATTTAAGAAAGGGCATAGCAAAAGAATTATTTCTAAGAAATCATCAATCTTAACAACTTTTCGATTGAATTTCGATATTATTCTTTCATTCATCATTCTAAATCGTATAAAGGGTACGGCAAATATCCTGATTTCTTGCTCGATCGATATTACATGGGATCGCAAATTCGGGATGAGCAATGGGTAAAATTTATCGAGTGAGTCGGTTATATGATATTACATCCATTTTCTATGTTTATTTCTTCTATGTAAAAAATTGTAACATGGAAACGCGTTACGTTACGTAAAAATTTCCAATCTTATAAATCGTTTGATTTTTCATGATTCCTCCGTAAGTAATCATCTGGAAAGAATTTTTTCTTGAGAAAAATGAAGAAATAAGAAAAGAGAAAAAGAAAAAGAGATACTTATTTATTCGAGAATCTGAAAGTATCGCATCAGTAAAATAAAAAGATGGAAATCTGAAAGGTGTATAAATGAAGAGGCGTTTGTCCACTTTTGAAACGACAGAGAGAGAGAGAGAAAGAGAGAGAGAGAGAGGATAAGGAGGGAACGGGAGTGTGGAAAAGATACCATAAAAATGCTTGATACGGTAATAAGAAGGTACGTAACAGCGTTGGGAACTAATGAAATTACGTAGATGGTAAATCGCGATGGTAGTTTCTCGAAAGGCAGAACGTTTTTTCCTTTCATCGAAAGAAGATGCATCATCGGTTTAAACTCGGTAAGATTTCGACCGAGAGTGACACGAGCGAAAATTGGTGCGTGGCTGATTAAAAAAAAATTGAAAGAATGGAGGGAGGAGGGGGGGGGAGAAGGAGAGCAAGCGATGATGCGTGTGTGCGGAATAGAAACGAGCGAAAGATGAAATAAGCATAGGAGAATCATCGAAATCGCGTTATTGGCGTTGAAAACGATTACAGGGATGTTACTGTGGTTGTCGATCGCCGCGATGATCGAGGGGAACGTTGTTCGGAACGAGGATATCTGCGGAGTTCAAAACGGTCGGCGATTGTATCTGGAATTGGGCGAAAAGGGTATTTTGTACGCGAAGAATGTTTCGATGGTGAGAAACGAGGCGAGGAAAGGCGAGGGTTCGCTCGTATATACGAGTAACAGTTCCCACGCTCAATGTAGTCTCGAGTTGGTCACATGTCCCTCCTGCGTGATAATCGTCACCTTCCAGACCATCGCGTTGTCCCATCATTGCGGCGACGGTACAATTACGATGGACAGCCCGTGCAGGTAACTCCTATGCAGCTATGCCGGATCCTTACACACACGTTTTTCCCATCCTTTCGTTTTGTATAGATGCGATTACGTATGGATCTCGGAGCCACCGTACGAGGACGTGTCCGGGACACCATTTTGCGGATTGTACGCACCCATCACTTATAGATCCAGCACGAGAACCTTGTCAATCACGTTGTTTTACAGCCAGTCGCATATGCACGCGTTCACCCTCGAGTATACTGCAGAGAGTAAGTGGCTAAAAAAAAAAAAAAAAA
The DNA here is from genome assembly GCF_029169275.1 of Apis cerana. Lineage (NCBI taxonomy): Eukaryota > Metazoa > Arthropoda > Insecta > Hymenoptera > Apidae > Apis > Apis cerana. Next base: position 15,686,691 of record NC_083862.1, on the reverse strand, counting down.
GGAAAAACGATTGATCAATGTAATTTGATCCACATAGGAAACAGATTGCACTTGAAGGGTACAGAATTGACCGGTCAAGCAGCAAAAGGTTTGAACAATACCGGTGGTGGGATTTTAACATCGCCGTTCTTTCCAGCGCGGTATCCTCGCGATCTAGGCTTGGAATACGTGGTCATTTGCCCTAACGAGGCATCCTCTTGCCGCATCAGATTGTTGTTCAGCGATTTTCAATTGGCCACCGTGTCGATAATGGAGGTAAGTGAAAAAGTGACGATGGTTATATGGATATATTTATGACATTTTTGTCATACGTATCTATCGTACAGTATCATTCGTACAGTTCTACGATTGGAATGGTCAACGTCTGGACGTGAGCAGCGGAGCGAGATTTCGTCCACCGGTGATAATGAGCTCGGGCCCTTCGTTGCTGATACGATTCTACGCGAACGGTGGGACTGGATTGGGTTATAAGGCATTCTACTCCTTCGTGATCGGGCATTCGTTGGACAAGTCAGTGAAACCGATAACCGATTGCGGGGGATACGTGGAAAATCTTGGCGGTGCCATTACCATGATGGACATGGTCGGTGAAGGCGTGAAAACGTACGATTGCGTCTGGTTGATCAGACCACCCAAGAATTTTCTACACTTGAAGACGCATATGTATCTGAAGGTGATCACGTTCGCGGATATGGGTAAGCGGTATTCCTTTTCATTCTTCTTTCTCTCCTCGTAGATTAGTTACCATTGTGATGATTTCAGCCGGGAATACGGAACTGGTGGTAAAGCAAGGACCAACCTCGGCCCTTTTGCCGCTCGAGATTCTGAGACATCCGGTCAGCCAAGTTCAACCGCCTAGGTACAGAGAACACGTGGCACCAGTGGCAAGCGGATTTCACGTTAGCTTGCGAGGGACGTTCGGCCCGTCCTCGCATCTTGCTATCGCGTACGCGGCTTTCAGCTACATGGGTGAGCGAGAAAAACTTGAACTTCACGAGGCCGATATTTTCGCAATTCTTCGTCTCCTATTTTTCACAGATTGTTTCGCCGGTTCAGATTTTCTTTGCCGTAACCACAGATGCATACCGAGTCAACTGAATTGCGACGGGTTCGACCATTGCGGGGACAACAGCGACGAGCCAGCCACATGTTTTCGAGGTAAAGTATCCCTCCGTTAAAGCGATTCGAATCGACGCTTTGTTCGGCAAAAAAAAAAAACAAAAAAAACAAAAAAAGATTGGGAGATGGAAGATCAAGCTGAGGATCGAAAGTGGCACGCGAACAAGGCCAACTATTACTTTCCCAAGATCGATCGATATCCGGATCTGAAGACGGCCACGTTGGTGTTCGTCGCGAGTAGCCTCGGCCTGATCATCTTGATATCGGCGTTGATCATCCTGCTGTACAGAATGGGGGCAAGAGCCAGGCAACAGAGGGAACTTCAGTCGAGGTTGCAAACGATCAGCGAGCTTTTAGGTAGGAAAACACGATAGAAAGCGCGATGTAACCGATTACGCGCGGCTCTTTCTCACCTATCACTTTCGACAGTTTTCGACATTGCAGACGGCGCGCGGATCGACGAAATTTCTGTAACGGACGATCCCCCGGTATACGAGGCGCCACCGGGCTACGACGAAGTAGTGAAGCTCGGATTCGACTCGGAGATGATTGGTCGGAAAAAGCGAAGAATGTTTCGAGGTAGAAACTCTCCTTCAAGTCTCCAAGGTTCTTCGTAAGTTTCGACTCATGTATTATTATATTTTTCGCTCCCGTTCGTACTATTCATTACTGGAAAAAAGTCTCGCAGGATATTATAGGAGCAAGAGGGAGTCCGCTTATCCCCACTCCAAACGTTTTGTTGACAATCCTTATACGTAACAGTAGAAGAGCTATAATTTGAATATTCAAAATCGTAAAAATTATTTTCATTTGTGAAGTTACGTTAGGATGATTACGTCTAAGCTTAAAAGTTGAAATATTTTTCAAACTATTATTTATATAATTATTTCGAGACATATCGACGTATATTTATACAAATATTATTTTAATTACTCGAAATGATATTTACAAAATTAAATTATCGTACAAACCGTAATTAGCCTAATGAATATTATAAGAAATAAAAAATTTTTTATGTTATATCGATTACGTTAGAATTCTCTGGATTCTATGTCTAATACATCGATCAGATCAACGCATTTTTATCGCAACATTTTTTTCCACCAGTTCCAAAGTTAGACATTAACTCGTTGAAAAAATAACTAATTAAAAATTTCGAATAAAGTTACTTTCAGTAATTATTTATTAAAATGCTTGATTTGAACATTTATTCATAGCTATTATAATTGATTCGCTTTCCATATAACCACGACCGTTTGCCATTATACAATTATTTCCGATTATTGAACGATAAATTATTGAAGTGATTTATCGTAAGGAGTAACTTTATTCGTAACTTTATAAAATTTTCCCCATCACTGCTGTCAGCAGTGAACAGTACGTTGAACGTTGTTTCCATTTTCCAAGGTTGGAAGTGGGGGGAGGTCGATCCTCCGTTTGTTCCATCATCGAGGCGGGTACGTCGAGCAGTAATCAGGATTCGGAAATACCTACGAAGAACCGCGCTATTCGATTGCCAGAGAGTCCACCACCTCCCTACGTCACTCCTCCGGGATCTATATCGCGACACTTTAGCGTATCTGGATTATTGGCCGCTGATTCGAACGCCAGTAAGTAGTCGATTTATATAAAATATTAATTTTTATTTCGTTTTATTATTTTATCAATCAGTTATCAGCGTTTTTTTCTTTTAAATTTAATGATTTAATTTTTATTTTATCGATATTTTTTATAGTAATTTTTTTTTTCATTATTATTACTAATTTGAGATATTAACAAAATTTAAATATATATATATATATATAAGGGAGGTTTAATTAAATTTTTTTTTACCTTTTTAATTTTTTATTATTACTATTATTATTATTTTATTCATTTTAACGATAATATTACAATTTTATTTATAGTCAATTATTTAATTATGATTAAATATAATTTCTCTTATATTTTTCCTTTTTTATTTTCAATTTCAAGTACTTCTTTGATGATTTTCTTGAACGTTAAAATTTTTTTCAAAGAAAATATTTTTAAAAAATGAAATATGTTGAAAAAAATTTATTCGAGATAGATTGAATCGTTTAGAATGTTACAAATGTAAGATTTCGATCGATTCGGGGAGTAGACGTTCGAGGATGTTAGTCGTAGCTAATTTTGAATTTATATAAAAAATACAAGGGAAGTAAAAGAAAAGAGTAAAATTAAAGAAGACGTTGAATTTAAAACTTCGACGAAGTTGGCATACGTATAGTTCGTTGCCGAGGAGAAGTCTTAGGGCACAGAGGCAAGAGGGCCGTTTGGACCGCTTATCTCCACTTCGAGCGCTTTGTTGACAAACCTGACACCACATAGTAGTAAAAGTATATAGTAATAAAAAAGGCTATAATTTATAAATAATTCAAAAATTTATGAAATTACGTTAGAATAATCGTCTAATATTAAAAACTGAAATATTCGTATACATCGTACAATTATTATCTTAATCATTCGAACATGAAATTACATTTATAAATTAAATTATCGTTTCAAATCATAATTAATCTATGCATATTGATGAGAAGTAAAAAAAATTTTTATAGCATATCGACACGTTAGAACTCTTTGGATTTTATGTTTACTTTAAGCATAAAAGATTTGGATATAGATTATCGTTTCACGTGTGCGACGAATATGACACTATAGATAGAAACACCAATAAATGCGTGTGAAAATTTACTTTCAAATTAGACTCGCATTCCTTTCGCGAAACTTCTTTCCACCAGTGAACGGTATGTAGGCCAGTGACGCGTTTTTCGAACTTCATTTCTTCGTTTCACGTTCAGGCGTGCGAGACGACGAGGACGACGAGGATGACAACGACAACAACGACAGGAAGGATGGGAAGGAAGAAGAAGAGGAAGATGAGAGAACGGAACGGAGAAACTGGTTTCGCCGATCGAACGATCGAATCTCGTCCTTCGCCCCGGAGAATGGGAATCTGAATCGAGGTTCGTACCCCGACGTCCAAGTTCTCGGCGCGTATCCGCGGATTCGTCACAGTTGGAATTCGATCCGATCTACAACGATCGGTCCTGGATCCTGCTTCGATTTCCAGCGAAGGAGTTTGCGCGTTCTCCCTATCGAAACGAAACCTGCTTTCTTTTCCACCGCGGAGGCGAGGAAAGAGGACAAGAAGAAGGAGGAAAGCGCGGATCCGGAAGAACGGCCATCGCAAGATGAAACATCGACGACGGACGGCGTTAGATCGGAGACTGGATGTTCTTGCGAGGGTGCATGCGGTTGCGCCACCGTGATCTCGGCGGATTTCGAAGGAAGCGAGCTAGGAACGAGAAAGGGGAAAAAGGAAAAGGAGGAGGAGGAGGAGAAGGAGGAGCAAGAGGAGGAGGAGGAAGAGGAGGAAGAGGAAGAGGAGGAGGAAGGGAGAGGGGGACTCGATCGAGCGAGGAGCACGATCGTGAAATTGTTGAAGAGGCAGAATCTAGGTGGCAACAGCGGTGGATCGAGCGCCGCGTCTACCTCCTCGACCCCATGCGGTACGTTTCGAAGATCGATGAGGAAATTGTCGGTATGCGCGCGCGATCGTTACCTGGGAAAAACGTCGACGACCGTGGGATCGATGGTGGGCAGTTACGAGAAATTGAGCAACGGCGAATTGGAGACGGCTATACGAAGACACTTGCACGATTCCGAGCCGACCTCGATCGACTTATGGTCCGAACGAGGAGGAGTAGGAGGAAACTATCGACGATACTCGAGCTGCGATCTCGAGAGCTTGTACGAGGGGATCAGGATCCTGGACGGATTTTTGGCGAGGAGGGGTTTAACGGTGTCGCATCCGCGACGGAAGAAATCGGTGACGGTGATGTTGTTCGGGACCCCAGAACACGGGCCGATTCATCGACGACGGCGTACGCAAGGTATCGGCAACGAACAGGCCGCGATTCGCGAGATCGGTCGCGTTTCTCGATTAAGCTTGGACGCTGCCGCGTTCAATTGATGGATCGATCGATGGTCTCTCTTTCGTTTCGCGAAATCGATGCGAATCGAGACGGAGAAGAAAGAGAAGAAAAAAGGAGAGAAAGAGAAGAAGAAAACGAATATACGTTTTTGCGAAAAAATTATTATTTATTTTCTCGTACGTTTGCCGTTTAGTTTAACTTTAACTTGTGAATTAACTTGATCGTTTAATTAACAGATGCGTAGTAAAAAAAATATATGTATATATATATATATATATCTTCATTAATTTTGTCCAAATTGCACACCAGAGGAAGGGAGGTGTTCACCACGTTTGATTTCTCCTTTATCGTTTCGTCTTGAGACAATGGCAATATTGTTTTATCCCACGATCCAGACATTCGGCGGCCGAGGCGTAAGAATTGAGCCTGCTCACGTCGTGATCGGACACGGTGTACGTACCGTTCTCGCCGTGGTATCGAACGGTGAACTCGAACTTTGCGTTGCCCGGGCTCACCTGTATCAGGTAGAAATAGACGCGGCTACCGTTGTTATCGCGATTTCGTTCAAAATCCATCACCCGATCCACCCGATGCAATTTCTTCAAACCGAGTCTCGCGCACACGCGTCTGCCCCTCTTGTCCCGATACCGGTCCAACACGTTGTTCACGTGCTCGAGAAACGTTCGCAATCCTCTGCGGACGAGGGGATTGCGGGGATCGGCCGGCTGGAACGTGGTACACGCGCACCAATGGGAGGAGATGCCAGCGTCGGAACAACCTCTGGTTCGGGGCACGGGACCTGAGAGGAGGCTTCGACACTTTGGGCAACCGGGGGCCGGATTCGCTCTCCCACCCGACAAACTCAACACCTCCCTCAACGTCTCGTAGAGGTCGAAGGGGGAGGTGAGCCGATTCCGGTTGGCCCGTAGCGATCGATACGCCCCCGGCCTCTCGTCCCGGAACCATTTCGGCAGCCAAACGTAAAGGAACGGTAGTCTCTCCTCGTACCAACCGACGAACGTGTCTCTGATCGGTCCCCATCGCATCCCGTGATCGCTCAGTAACACGATCATCGTCTCGTTCAACACTCCCTCCCTCTCCATTCGTTTCAACTTGTCGAGCAATCGATCATCCATCGACGAGAATCCGTTCGCGTTCTCGTGGCTCACGCTGATCGTCCAGAAGAAACCGAAGTACGGTAGATCGAGAGGAAACGAGCCGGCGAACTCGATCGCGTAATCCAAGACTCTGTCGAAACTCGTCTCGGGCCCGGTGCAATACTTCAATCCGAATCTGCGAGAGAAAGAGAAAGAGAAAGAGAGAGAGAGAAAGAAAGAGAGAGAGAGAGAAAAAAGGACACCATCACGGAGCGTAGAAGAGAAGGAAGTGAAAAGAAAAAGGAAAGGCTTCTCTTACCTCTTCTTCATCTTGAGCAATTTCTCGCAAGCGAGCATGTAGGGTCGGAGGTAATAATCGGTCGGCGGCCGAAAGAATCCCATCTTGAGATAATTGAACGTGTTGAGGGATGTCTCGTCCTCCCCGTAACCGGTCGCGTATCCCGCATCCCGGAAATTTCGCCAGAGGAAGGGGCAACGATCGAGCATGGTGGGGATGGTAGGTTTGCAAATCGAGTACGCCTGTTCCTGATTCTGTCCTGTGAGGATCGCCATTAGATTTGGGAACGTGTTGTCGCCCATTTTGTTATAACCGTCCAATCGAATCCATCCGGTCTCGAGGAGATATCTTTCGGTGGTGGGCGCGCTTCGTATGAAGTTCAAACGGCTTACGCTATCGATCCCTAACATGAGAACGCTCAATTTCTTCGAGATGGAAAGTTGCGTAGTATTCCTCGACGATCGATCAGCCACTTTTCCCGCGTCGAGGATCGCGTGAACGTTTTCGTAGATCGGTCTCGATTTCTTTCTTCTCGTTCCGTTCGTCGACTCGACCAGGCTACAACTAACCATCGCGGCTTCCGCCCCTTCCTCCCCCAATCTCGTTTCCCCTTCGAAATTCTCGCATCGTTTCACTCTGAAAAAAAGGAAAGGGGGGGAAAAAAAAAAAAAAAAAAAAAAAATAAGAGATTCACGTTCCAACGTTCCAACGTTTGCGATTAGATCGCGTTACCTGCTTCGCGTTTCTTTCCATTCTCGCGAAGAAGAAGAAGACACTCACACGATCGAGGTATCGACGTTGTTGTTCTTGCTGGGTTTCTTCGGTTGTTTCTCGCCTCTAAACACGGCCGACCAACAACACTTGAGACGGGAAGAGTTAGCGGCTACGGGATCCAAGGAGAGGACGATGGTGCCGTTCTCCCGACGGGTGATCCTAGACAACGGTGGCGTGGACGAACAACTTTCGAACTTTTCCCTCTTCACGTAAGGAAGGATCGATGGATCGAAAGGTTTCTTGGACGGCATCTGACATCTCGGGTTCCACACTAGATACCTGTCCAACGTCGCTGATGGAAGGAAGAGAGGAAAATACTTTCTTACCTCTTCTTCGAATAGGTTTCTCTTTTATTTCTTACCCTTGGGATCGAGCCTCGCTTCGTCGTCGTCGTCGTCGTCGTCGTCGTTGTCGTCATCGTCGTTGTTGTTATAGAAGTATCGTGGGTCGAAATCGTAATCCTCTTCGGAAGAAACCGCGTAGAGGCTGGCCAGGAGAGCGGCGGGTAGCAACAAAAGGACGAAGCCAGGTCGTCGGCGAAGGCAATCGAGGAACGAGGACAAATTTCGTCCTTTCTTTTTTGTTTTTCGCGTGTTGTTGTTTCTTTCCACGTTCTTCGATCGGCCAAGGTCGTTCGAGACAGTACACGTCGTGACCATACTTTTCCGCGCACCGTGTACCGTCGCCTCGACGCGACCGCCGCGACCGATCGCACGATCATCGAGCGCCGTGATTCCTTTGTATCCGATCCCCGACGAGTGAGCAACGAGGCGTGAAATCGGCCGTTACTCGCCCTCTGTCATTCGGACTATCGCCGAATGATCGCCGATCGTGTTTCGCCCGCGTCCAACTTGGAAATGAAACGTATTCCAATGCCAACAGCGATGAAAAGGCGAAACGAGACGAAACGAAACGAAACGAAATGAAACGAAACGAGACGGGACGGGACGGGATGGGACGGCGGACGAATGCGAGGTTAGGTTTTCGGTCGAGAGGCTTGGCCGCTCGATATCGCGCGAGGATCGCGGAAAGGAAGTTGGCGAAGCGATGGCGAAACGTTTTAACGATGGGGACGGATCGACGAACGAAACGGCGAACGAAAGAAAAAAATCGCGATGATTTCGTCGTTGTTCGCGGCCGTGATTCGGAAAGCGGGGCTCGAGGCGAGACACACTATCGACGCGTACCCATCCCACCGACGCGTTGCCACGTTTCGCGCAGATGCGCGCATCCTCCTCCAATTTCGAATCGAAACGTGGCCAAATCGAACTTCCGCGTTCGCCTGTGCGCGACGGAACGAAGGACACGGACAACGGAACGGAACGGAGGAACGGCGAGATTCGAGGATTCGATCAATATGAAGAAAATTTCGATCGATATTTCCACTTTTTCCTTTTTCTTTTTTTTCTCCCTCTCTCTCAATTCCTTTATTTCCAATCGCAATTCCGTCGTATATACATATATATATATCCTCCTTCGTAAGCGTGTCTCCCGTATCGTCGAATCCGGAAATTGTTTCCGCTTCGATAAGATTTAAGGGAAAGGCGAGCATCCTGTAACAACGCAACGACGGATGAGATTGGACCGAAAAGAACGGATAGAAACAAAAAAAAAAAAGTATATTATATATATATCATCCTGCATACTGACTGCAAACGGAACAACGCCTCTCGTCGGAACCGTCGCCGCAACCGTCGCGGCCGCTGCAGGCGATCGCGTCGGAACGACATCTGCCGTTGTCGCATCTAAATGGGCATCGAGACGCCGCCATCGCGTTCCTTCCTCCCCTTCCTTCCCTTCCTTGCCTCCGGCACGCGCCCCTCGGCTCGTCGCTTCCATCCCGGCAAGAGACCACGGCGTTGCAAAACTCGTACGCCGGCAAGCATTGCCCGTTGTCGCATCTGAACGCGCCCTCTGGACACTCTGCAACACAACAGATTCATCCTCGCGGAACTTGTAACGACGGCTCGAAGATGGAAAAGGACAAGATGAGAGGACTCACTTCGCCGATCGCTGCATCCGAGTTCGTCCTCCCCTCGCGGGCAATCCCGCTTCCCGTCGCACATCACCGCCCTCGACACGCAAACGTCGCTTCGCGCGCATCTGAACGCCTGTTCGGGACACCTCGATCCTTTCCCCGAGATCGAGCAACGCTCGTCCGAGCCGTCCTCGCAATCCGATCTCCCGTCGCAGACGAAGAACCAGCTGATACATATCCCCGAGCTTCTGCATTGGAACGTGCCAGCCGCGCATCCCGTCCTCCTCGCTGCGCAGCTACTCCCGTTCCCTCGATATTCGCACTCGCATACTCGATCGATGCATCTGGAATGGGGATCGGCCGATCGACACTCGAAATCGGAGACGCAATCGTGGCCCAAGCTGACCGGTGAGAACGGTGGCGATGGCACGGTGCTTGCCGCGTCCACTTCTCGATCCGTCTTGAACGGCGAGGATGCTACGAAAAATAATTTTCCATCGATTCCTATTTTCCCTTTCTCTCTCTCTTTCTCTTTCTCTTTCCTTACCCGACGATATCCATGCGCCGTTGGTAACCCCGGTCTCGTTGGCAGCCTCGACGACGATCGCGTCGTCTCCGTCCGAGTTGATCGAATCCGTCGGTAAAAAGGTGGCCGATGTTGATCGAGTTTCGTTCCCCTTCAGCCAGGCGATTTCAACTCCTTGAAAAAGGAAAGGAGAAAGGAAGAAGGTAGTTTTGGTATTTTAATTATTGCATTAATTCGAATATTAATTCGTATTAATTCGTATCGTTTACCCGTTTCCTCCTCCTCCTCCTCCTCCTCCTCCTTCTCCTTCTCCTCCTCCTCTTCGTCCGTGGTTGTCGGGGTTACTCGATCGGTAATGATCGATAAGGAATCGTCGAACAAAGGCGGAGGTCTGACCAGATCGTCCGGCCGGCAAGCGTCGGCCTCGCGGCGGGTAGGCGCGGTGCACTGGCAACGACCGAACAAGTTCGGGATCAAGAAATCGCAGTGCGAATTCGCCTCCCATAATCGACAGTGGGCATGCTCGTAGCAAACTTGGCCGAGTTTCGCCGCTGAAACATTATTTTTCTATTTTCCTCGAGACCTATATCCTCGATCGATGATAGAGCAAAGTTACATTGAGTCTTACCATCACAATTATTTTATTATTACGTTTTATGAATTATGGAAACGATAAATTATTCTATGACCCATCATAGAAGGGGATAAACTTACGACCGAGACACGTGTGCCGACGAAATTGAAGGAAACCGTGCTTGCAGCCGCACAATCCGCCCGAGCAGTTGCTGTTGGCCACCTTCAACGTGCATTGTTCGTCGACCAGACACTCCTGGCCGAGAAGAGTCGCTGTGGAATCGTCAAGATAGAGACGAAACGAATGCTCGTTATTTCTCGTTGTCTCGCGATTATTAAAAAAACCGTGAACCGGTAAAGCGACGATTAATTCTCACCCTCGAGACAGTAGGTTCCGTTGTACGCGGCAAAGTAGGGCAAACAGCGACAACGACCAAAGTGGCATTGACTACCCTCGATGCTCGACTCGCACTCCGCGTCTTTGGTGCATCGATCGTTCAGCTTGTGACTTGGAACGCTAGTAGCCAAGGCCGAAATCTCCTGAAATAGAATATGAGAATCTTTGTATGGTTTCGTTTTCCTCGTACAATGAGAGAACTGGCTCGTTTTACCCACGTTTTCCTACTTTCCTATTCTCTCTCTCTCTCTGTCTCTCTCTGTCTCTGTCTCTGTCTCGCTCGCCCGCTCGCTCGCTCTATCGCTGTTTCCTGCTCGTCACCTCGATCGCTTTTTTCAACTCTCATCAACTTGGAACAATGAGCGCTCGAGAAACGCGGTGGCAGCAGCAGCGGGTCACGGTAAAGGTGGAAACACGGAAGGAATAGACCGGATGGGGACGAGCGGAGGGAGGAGAAAGAATAGCGGTTTGGGGGGAAAAATGGAAACGCGATGACGAACGAGATGAGCGCGACATTCGTGGTAGCAGTATAACGTGCACCGTTAGTCAGCTGTTGATCGCGATTCTATACTTTCCCTACGAAACGTCCCATCTTTTCGACAATTGTCCTAGAGATCGTTTCCCCTTTTACGAGCGATTTACGAGCGGTTGGATTATCGAGCAAAAACGTCGAGAAGAGTGTAAGAGAGCAAGATGCGAAAGACTCACCGAAAGACTGCTCGCGATCAACAGAAGAACGATAGTCCAACCGACAACGTTGCCTTCCATCGTTGTCTATTTGTCGTTCAGAATCCTAGTATCTGCTCCTTTTTTCCCCCTCGTGTGAAAAACAATCGTGAGATTATCGATTATCTTGCACGGATACGCGAACGCGACTATGGGATCCGGCGCGTTCTTTGGTATGACTGAAGGCAAACTGAGCGGCCCTCCGCCGCTTTTGGCCCCCGTGCACGAACGGATGGAAAAGCGGACACAACCGTGTTCCCTCGGTCTCCCACTTCTTTACCACGTTCTCGGTCTCGGTCTCGGTCTCGGTCTCCTAGTCTTGATCCCTCTTTATTACTCTTCCTTCCGCGATCCTACCATTTCGCGGGCGATAATGTCAGTTTATTCTGTTGTTACGTTGGATCTTGGGCGTTTGATAGATTCGTCGAACCGCGAGACGTAAACCGAGACGTAAATGGAAAAGTGAGAAAAAGGAAAAGAAGGAGGTGGCGAAGGAATAGAATTCGGGTCACGCGTCGAATACTTCAAAATTCATTGGTATTCCAGAATGAAACGAACGAGCGTCGCACGCTTCAACGTGTTACATCCCCTTCTCTCTTTGTTTATCTCTTTGTTTCGATCGCGCGCGCGCCTCCCTTTCTCGACGTCGCGACGTCGCACCGGTAGATGTACCGGTGCAAGTGGGCCTCATCGCACGAACAAACGGTATCGTTAACCGACCGTTCCGTCGAGGCGACGTCATTTTACAACTTACCCCTTACACGTTCGACTCTCGTGATCGAGACGCGTGCGAGTTATGTTCTTTCGATTCATGTGCTTCGATAAGCGGAGGAAGGATGAAACGGCAAGCGGCACGCGGAGAACCGCTCGAGAAACAGGAAGCGTCGCGATGGACTGGGCTGGAATGTAAATGGATATTCGACCGAGACTCGAACAAAAGAAGAGCCAGCTGCGAGAACGTCGTAGAACGCACTTTGGACGCGAGATAAAAGATTGTTATGAGAATATCTGAAAATGTGTACGTGTATCGAAAAAGAGAAAAAACAATAATTTTGTTTTGAAATTTATTATTTTCTTTTGATAATCCAATATTATTGGTTGAAAAATTAAGCTCGCAACTTTACATTTTATTAAAGAAGAATGATAATAACATTGGAGATTTCAATATATGTTTTACCGTGCAAAGTTATTTACCGATTTGATGCGATTCCCGCAAAATGCGACGCGCTTTAACTCGATGTATTTTCGTCGAGTCACTGCCCCTCGTTTTCCATAACTCGATGTTCCTCGACCACTTGTTTCACTTACGATTATCTTCGGAATGTGCGAATAAGGATATCCGGAATCTATTTAAATATCTAATTTAATCTCTTTTATTCCCAGTGTATCCCAATTCTTATCTAACCGAGTATCTCGAAATTATATTATAACGATGGTAATAATAGTCTTCGCGAGACTCTCTTACCTTCTGCATCTTCTCTCACCTTGCTTTCATGACTCGTTATTTTCTTCGAACTAATTAGATTCACTTATTAATTTTACCTCGCATCGTATACACGCACGCATCTTTCTTTCTCTTTTTTTCGAAAAATCGATCCTCGATTATATCTCGAATATCGTAAAATAATTATCGATTCATTGTTCATTTCATTTTTTTTTTTTTGTATTTTAGTACAATCGATTAAAAATTTTCGATTTCTTATGATGTAAAAAATATTCGAAAAAAAAGGTGTATATATATATATATGTATAAGTATAAATCTGATATCTTTAAAACGAATGCACCATGATGTATTCAACCAATCAAAAAATACAGAGTAGATACAATGTAGGATTTTGTGCAATTAAATGATTCCTGGACCGATGGAGAATTGTTTTTAAATTTCTTATTTCTCGTATAAGAAGAAAAAAAAAAGGAATAATTAAAGTACAAAGTATTTTGTTTATATTTGTACACATAACTTAATTAAAGTCGAAAACTTGTTACGCAATTCGTCCGATAGTTTGTCCGCGAGCGTCGCCCTCATCGTGTTCGAAGATTTCGTTGAAAATAAAGGTTAAGTGCTAAGTAAATTCTTAATAAAACATGGCGTTTAGCTGTACAAAAATTATTTGCGATTCTGGTAAGTGAATATAATTAAATTAATATAATATCCATTATGATGATATCATGATGGATGATTTATTCCATATTCTTTCATTTCAACGGTCTTTCATTATGTAAAAATATAATATTTTGGATTCTTAAAGATGGAAGCCATTCCGATCAAATTTAAGAAAATTTCATCTTTTTCTTAATATCTTAGTATTGAATGAAAGATATTTGAAAAAATATTTTTTCTTTTTTCAGGTTTTCGACACACAATAAAGCAACTATTTCTAGTTGAACATCTTGTTAAACAGGTGAGGAAATGCATCATAATTTTTATAATCATAATTTTTATAATCAATAATTTCTTTTTTTAGCAATTTTATGGACAATTACGAGCAGGGACTTATTTTCCGGGTGTAATAACACAAAAATTTTATAGCACGAAAAAGATATTTAACAGAGATAAACCGCACTGTAATGTCGGTACTATCGGGCATGTGGATCATGGAAAAACGACACTTACAGCAGCTATTACCAAAGGTATTTTTTTTCTCTCACTTTATCTTCAACTTTTTCGTTTTTCGTTGTTTAATACTTCTATCGCTGTACATGTTATCAAAATTTTTCATTATTTCGTCGTAGTTCTTGCCAAAAAAGAGTTGGCAGAAGCGAAAGAATATTCCGATATCGATAATGCACCTGAAGAAAAAGAGCGTGGTATAACTATCAATGTCGCTCACGTTGAATATCAGACGGATAATCGCCATTACGGCCATACCGATTGTCCTGGACACGCGGATTATATTAAAAACATGATTACTGGTACGGCACAAATGGATGGGGCTATTCTCGTTGTTGCCGCTACTGATGGTACTATGCCACAAACGAGAGAACATCTTTTGCTTGCCAAGCAGATTGGTATCGAACATATTGTTGTATTTATTAATAAGGTAAAACAATCGATTATGAATATGTGTAAAAGCTTGGAACATGTTGAAATACATGTGTATTTATTTACTTGTAAAGGTTGATGTCGCGGATGAAGAAATGGTGGATTTAGTAGAGATGGAATTAAGGGAGCTATTAAATGATATGGGTTATGATGGAGATAATATACCCTTTATTAAAGGAAGTGCTCTTTGTGCGTTAGATGATTCTAATCCAAAAATAGGATATGATTCTATATTAAAGTTGTTAGAAGCTGTGGATAACTATATTCCTACTCCTCTCAGAGAGTTGGACAAACCCTTTTTGTTACCGATAGAAAATGTTTACACGGTTTCGGGCAGAGGAACGGTAGTCACAGGTAGATTGGAACGTGGAAAAATAAAAAAGGGTATGGAATGTGAATTGATCGGATTTAATAAAACAATAAAGAGCACGATAACGGGAATAGAAATGTTTCATCAAACGTTGGAAGAGGCTGAAGCGGGAGATCAAATGGGTGCTTTGCTTAGAGGTTTGAAAAGAGACGATGTTAGAAGAGGTATGGTATTGTGTAAACCAGGCAGTATGAAAGCTAATGATCACTTGGAATGTCAAGTATATATGTTGACTAATGCGGAAGGAGGTAGAAAAAAACCTATCAATAATCTTATACAAGTTCAAATGTTTTGCAAAACATGGGATTGTGCAAGTCAATTAAATTTGGTGGATAAGAGTTTGGTCATGCCTGGTGAAGATTTTACGTAAGTTTTTTGTTAAATATTTTTTGGACGAGAGAAATGAACTATGTAACTTGATCAACTATAATATGATATAAATTTTTGTTTTTAGCATTACGTTAAAATTAATAAGACCAATGGTGTGTGAAAAAGGACAACGATTTACTTTAAGAGATGGAAAGATAACTTTAGCAACTGGAGTAATTACGAATATTTTACCAAATTTGAACGAAATTGAACGACTAGAGATTCTCGAAGGTAAAAAGAAAATAATGAAAAAAGAAATGGCGAAAGCTTAATTTAACTTATTAACTCGATAAATGCATTTATTCCATATATAATAAATAAATGAAAGAAATCAAGTAGAACTAGATATATTAGACTATTAATGCGTGTGCATACTCTTATATTATCATATATTATTGTATAATTAATAAATAAGAATAATATTCATTACTATGTATATTGGCATTGGTTTCACATTACGCGATTTATTATTGTAATATACATTTATTACCGTTTCATTGTATCAAACAAAAGTATCTTTGTTCCTTTCTTTTTCAAATATATAAATAAACAAATAAATAAATAATTTCCTATAAAATTAATTTAGCATACATTTTTTTATAAAATGATTCAACTTTGTCATCCATATAAGTGTATACTTTCTTTCTTTTTACTCTGGTTTTTTCAAGAGAAGTTTGAGAAATTTATATTGAAGATGATACGAGATGATTCGAGAAACTTGTTGGAAACTTTAAGAAACAGTTCAACGATGATTTATTGAGTCCAATACATCAATGGTACAATATACGATATACGATACGAGGTATTTCATCGTATATATTTTTGCGTTTATCTCTTAACCATAGAAATATTATGGTATTTGTCAACACTTTACCCTCGTGCACATGCGGGTATATATTTAATTAGCAAGTAAACAAAGGAATCGGGGAAAGGAACGTATGTAACTTCGACTCCCAACGAAACGAACGAGTTTGTATAGAAAAGAAAAACACTGTTTATATAATTTAAGTTGAACAAATCATACATTCACCTTCGCTAATAAAAATATTAGTCCGCATTATCGTGGACAGACGCGCAACTGACTACAAACCGTGCTTTGCTCCATTCGAAACGTTATTCCAAAATACAACTGTGTTTGAGAATCGTTTGACGATTCACAAAAACGATTGTTGCACTATTCATTCGATCGATATTCTATTCCTTGATTCATTTATCGTTGGTAATGTAACAGCAAAATGTTATGTTATTTACCTAGTAAAGATTCAACTACTTTGAGAATCTCTCAAATTTAGTGTATGTGTGTGTGTGTATGTGTGTGTATATATGTGTACGGGGCGTGAGCACAAGCAAACGCGTGTGTAAACAGTTGCTTATAATGTTAGCGTTTCGACCATATCGAAAGATTCTTTCTTATAGAATTAATTTCTCACATTTTTATATATTACCAAACAGCACAGTTCATCCACTCTGATACAGGCAATTCACATACACTGTTCCGATGTACGACATATAAAATTGGCAACAAAAAAGAGTTTTAAGAGTTTTTAACAAGCATAGACGATTCAAAGAAAACCGAAAATTTAATTGATCGGCAAAGTTATGCATCCATTACGCCAAGGTACATCGTTTCATAACAACATACGTGTACTCACGCATACCCATACATAAAACGTAAATAAAGAAAAGGACAATTTTTTTTTATTCTATAGTAAGTATCATTTTCATCAATTTACGGTTTATCGATGAAATCGGCGAAGGATACGCTATACTCGAATTGGACAATATTTTTATGTAATTAGACCTTCTGTCTAATACATTTACGCACATTTACACAATCTTGAAATCTTGATCCACGAAAACGCAACGTTCAATTCCTGGTAGCACACCTTCAAGGACAAAGCTCGAGAAACGTGAAATCTTATAGAAATATTTTTGCCATCATTTACATTAGATACGAAACAGAAGCGTATGTATGTATACATTAATTCCACCCAAGAAAGAATCTTTGACCTATGAAGAGGCACAAGTACGCAACGTACTTTACATGCACGTGTATGGTTTGCCTCTATTCGTATTATACAGCGCGATGTGACAAACTAAAGATCTTCATCATCTTCTGGTAATGCGGTCTCTTGAGCCTCTTTAAGATCTTTCTCGATCTGTTGCTGCCATTGTGGATCCATCGTAACTTCTGGTGGAAGAAGAGCTGGCATTGCGACAAATTCGAGATTTGGATCACCGATCAGTTTACGTGCCAACCATAAGAAAGGTTTTTCAAAATTATAGTTGCTTTTTGCACTGATGTCGTAATACTGAAACAAATTAAAGGAGAAAAGATTACTTTTTTTTTAAGGAAACGTTATCGTATTAGAAGAAACTTGAAAAAAAAAATGAATCAAATTTGGATTCATAATCTATAATTTTATATAACATTGAATCAAATAGCAAATGGTAAAAAGATAGATTTCTCACTTGTAAATTCTTCTTCCTATGGAACACGATACTCTTCGCTTTTACTTTCCTATCCTTAATATCGACTTTATTCCCGCAAAGTACAATGGGTATATTTTCACAAACTCGAACCAAATCTCTATGCCAATTGGGTACATTTTTGTACGTTACTCTTGATGTAACATCAAACATAATGACGGCACACTGTCCTTGAATATAATATCCGTCTCTTAAACCACCAAACTTTTCTTGGCCAGCTGTATCCCAAACGTTGAAACGGATTGGACCACGATTTGTGTGAAAGATGAGTGGATGTACCTCTACACCTAAGGTTGCGACGTACTTTTTTTCAAATTCACCGGTTAAATGCCGTTTGACAAATGTTGTTTTCCCAGTACCACCATCACCGACCAATACACATTTGAAAGTAGGTATATCAGCTTCTTGTGCCATTTTGATACCAATGACTAGCCAAAAAGATGTGGTGTCAAACGGAGATCTGGAAAAAATAAATGACTTTGAACGTAAAATTCATTAGATGGATACGAGTATTACTTTAAAAGAGCTTATTGGATTATTATATGTATTAAAAAAATTCGATACTTGCTACGAAGATGCCAGATCGAAAGTCACGCATCAAAAACGTGATCGACACATCACGATATTTGAATTGAACTAGTAATAACTTGAAAATAGTATGTCGTATTTATATAATAAAATAAACGTACCTACCAGAATGCTAATATTTTTTTTAAAATAATTTGAAAAGCCGGTTGATCAGTGTCCCGCGCTTTAAGACAATTCGACGTATAAATTCACCACGTTCCACTAAAAGAATGGCGCCTATCGTCGTAACCACAAGCTTTTGCGTTAATCTAGCAACACGATTACACGTAATTTCATCAAAATCACAAACGATCGAACAAATTGTACGATCGATGATTAATTTGTTACAAATCTACGAAAATCTGAGAATATTAGTACAAAATTTCCCGGCAAGTAACGTGTACGTGAAAATGACCGATAAAATTTACCCTGCAACACAGTCGTTACGGTTCACAATGGCGTTCCTTCGAGTCAACGACAGGAGTCCGCATTTTCATCATTCGCTAAGTAAAATATAATTCAACTTAATGAATGTATCAAATTGATACGATACAAAAAAATTTAATTGGAATATTCTTTGATTTAAATTGTCAAAATAATATTTACGAGAGTATTTTTTTTTAAAAATTATAAGAAGAAAATAACGTGAGTTAGCGACATCTATTTTATGCGCGCCACATCGAAGCCGGTATCGAAGAATTTCAGTTTTTAACGGGAGAATTATAATATACGTATATATATATATATATATAAGTATGAGTAGATAGAATGATGCATTGGGGCACGTAAAGGCGGTAAATATTAAATTTGAAGTGAATTCGTTTAATTCTTTTATAAATTATTTTTTTTTCTTCCTCTTGTTTCAGCATATCAAGTGAATAGTATATATTACAATAAATTTTAAATCGTATTTATCGTATCTTTCGATATTCTTCATATCTCTTTTATAAGAAAAAAAATTCCAATATTTCGTATTTAATTGATAAAACGAAATACAATAAATTATAAAGATATTCGTTTATAAAACGATATTTATATAATATCGATAAATTTAAAATCGAACAAGATTGAAAAGACATGAAATCTAACGTTCTTTATTTTATATATATATATAAATATCGATGATATAAAAAGAAATTTGTAAAGTAAATGCGATCGGTAATGGAAAGGGAGGGGGCGTTCGTTGAGTGGGGCTACGATGAGATCTAGCTTCGGTCCTGAATATAGTTGACGTCACCGGCGCATGCGTAGCACACCGGACGGCACTGCAGAAGCAGGCGAGTTCGCGAGTGTATCGATTTTACGATCGTGTCTCTCGCCGCTAGTGCGTCCGTTTCCTTTAGTTTTTAGTGGTCGTGCTCATAGTACATGGATAAAATCGTGAATGGGATTAGTCGCTAGTCTCATCACTCCGTACATTTGCTGACTCGCAACACTTTGTCACCCTCGCCATGACTAAGGATAGATTAGCAGCTCTTGTTGCGGTGAGTTATAGAAAAATTATATATAACATTTTTTTGAAAACAATCTGATTCATCGTACGATTACTACTTAGACTTTTTTTTTCCATTTTATCTTTTTGCTTTGCCTTTACTTTTATCGTTTTAAAACGATAAACTTCCATCTTTTATTCTTGAGAATTTTATTTCTTTCGTTCATTCTGTTACTCGTATTCTTCGCATCGTCCGTATTTTGTAACGTTCGAAGAAATGAATTCACGCCCAATGTATATACATAGGTATAATATTGTCGTTTCATTTGTCAAGATCGAACATTTCTCGTGAAAATATTAATTAAGATCACCGAACGCTCATTCGGATGTTCGTTCGGTCGTTTACGAATAAAAATGAAATAAGGCGTTTCCGAGGTGTCTACTCGACTGTCAACCATTCGGTGGTTGAACAGAGAGAAGAATGAATGAACAAACAAGAAAAAAAGACGGGAAGAGACATATAAGTAGAGAAAGAGAGAATATATGCGTATATATATATATATATATTTGAGAGAGAGAAAGAGAGAGAGAGAGAGAGCAGCAAGAGCAAAGTGGGGATAGAATAAGAAGAGAAGGAAGAGAGAGAGAGAGAGAGAGAGAGAGAGAGAGAGAGAGAGAGAGAGAGAGAGAGAGAGACCAATGTCTCCTATGACTGACAGGTGTTTGCCAATATACTATGTTTTTCGTCATCGTTTATTTCATAACGATGACAGAGTTCTCGATACCGGTACAAATATATACATATATATTTAAGCAGTTACTTTCCATGGAAAATTTACTCTTTCCAATTAAGTATCATGATCACAATGTTTCGAATATCGAACGAATACTATTCCTAGATTTATTTACGAAAATCAAGGCGATCCTGTATCGGTGTTAATGATTCAGTCAGAAGCGCCGAATGCTTAAAAGACCGGAATATCTGGGCGTATGACATGTTCCTGAGCGCATGACATCCATGCATTATTTTTTTTTGAATTTAATCGGTTTTTGATATTTTTACGAAAAGATGAAGCAACGATTCGATTCTACTAATTACGATACACACTTGTTTGTTATAAACGATTTCTGTCTAATCGATCTCTACTTCATTTTGTTCATATCTCTTTGCATTGTTCGATTATAGTGTTCAAAAAAATATCATTAATTCAAATTAATTCGCGATAACTTTGTTCTCATTTATTTATTGCATCCCATAGATATTCTGTATAGTTAGTTTGAATTAGTATTCCGATTCTTTTTTTTTTTTCAACGTTTTTGATTAAAAAATAACGTTGACATTTAAAGTTAAAATAGTAAAAGTTAGATTCTCAACTTTTACAACTTAATCATATTCTTTTTATTTTTTTTGATGTATTAACGTAACGATGTATTTTGTTATAATATTGTTACGTGTAGATTATTGAATCTAAACTCAACTTTTCTCGTGATTGAATGAATCATAGTACACGATTGTGTGCGAATGTGTATCGTTTGAAAAACGATATTGAAAATGAAAACTGAAGGAAGTTATAAAGGAAGGAGGTGTGTAACGAGGTATACATCCGCCTTTTGTATGCGTGAGGAGATCGCCTTTTGATCGTGAGGATAAAAATGTATAGAGATAAGAACAGGATGAGAGAAAACGAGAGAAAAAAGAAATACGAACGAAGTTAATCGAAAATTTGGTATATTATGGTCTCGCGACAGATTCTGCCAAGTCAGCATCTGGTTAACCAGGTAAATCAAGGAGATGTATATACGAACAAAGGGGTTAAGTTAAGTCGGAGAGACCATTGAGAACGTACAATAGGCGGAATATAATTATTACATTCGTCAAAGGGAATTAAAGTCGCGTTCGACGATTCGATTGACGGATAAGCAGGAATTCGTGTTCGCATTCGAAATATATTTGGCGCGCGTTTGAAAAGAAACGAAGCACCATAATTATGCAAGGAAATTACGGGATCATCGATCATATTCCTTGTGACACGATAAAAGTCAAAATTTTTTTACACGATATAGAGATATCTTGAGGGATATTTTAAGGGATATTGAAAATGTGAAAAACGATCGATATTTCGCAACTAACTTTTGATTGTTCATTTGTTTCAGGCCCAGTCGGACGACGATGACGTGGCGGACGATGTGTCCGTCAATGTTGGCGGGCCCGATGATTTTATGACCGAGTTTTTCGCGGAAGTGAGTATACTTGTATCTGTGCTGGAAACATCGAGCTCTGGAAACAGGAAAAATAATCATACTCTTTTGCTATATTTATACTCGTAGTTTCTCGTTGGCCTTATCATTTAAATTCTCATCAACAATCTCGCTCTTTCCCACTTTTTTTTTCTTCTTTCGCTTCGAATTATCTCATTCGGTCAAGGTAATGTACAATACACCAGCGTATACGATGAATCGATGATGGTAATTTCGTGAAAATGGTAAATAAGATCGGGATTGAAATCGATTTCTTTTCGAGTGGAGAATTCGACACGTATTAAATTAGTATTCGGTAATAGTAAACGATCGAATCGGACGAAAGAAAATTTCTGTTCGGATAGTTTCGTCTCGATATTGGGGAATTAGGTCGAGACGATTCCGAACCGACTAACCGTGTGGCGTTACACGTTCCGCAAATATCGTATCAAATATTTCTATTCTCTTGATATATGTATATATATATATTTTTTTTTTCGTTTTATATTTTTTCACGTTATTCGCTCAATGCCAATATTGGGATAAGTCGTGACAGATACGGGCGATCGAAATTTAACGCGTAGGTACTTAAAACCGGATAATTTGGTTTGTACAGGAAGCGAATAGAGCAACTTTGGCATTTTCATTAGTTACCGTTCGCGTGGGCTCGTATCAACTTTGATCGTTTGTTTCGCTTTTCGATCTTTCCGCGTGGGAAGGGACAATTTTAACAGAGGTGAAATATCATTGTCGCAGAGATATCCGTCCACCTTTCGACTTTATTAAAAGCAGTCGCACGTTTTCTTTTCTTTTCGACGCGCTTCTCCTATTTTCATTCTTTCATTGACCATTCGTTTTTACACCGTGTTAATCAAGTTCTTTTCTCCCCCCTCTCACCTAATTCTCTTCTTTTTCTCTCCCCTTTCTTTCTTCCTAGTCGTAGTTATATATATATATATATATATGTATAATTCAACACGTTTTAATTGTTGCACAGGTGGAGGAAATCCGCGAAATGATAGACAGGATCCAAACGAACGTGGAGGATGTGAAGAAAAAGCATAGTGCCATTTTGTCGGCACCTCAAACCGACGAAAGTGAGTTTCAAATATTGTTTTGCCCCTTATTTTCAACAGGCGAAACTCGACCGATGATTTTTGATGATCAAAAAAAAAAAAGAAAAGATGGAAAATTGGATCGATCGAAACTAATTCCTTCTTTAAAACCAATTCAACCAATCTTATCTCCTTATTCTTTCGTTCCTTCCTCTCTCTTGCACTTTCTTGCTCGCGGAACCAATCTAAAGAAGGGTAAAGATATTTTCGTTGGACACGTTTATTACATCGTGGTTGAACGTATGAAAATTTTTAAAATCTAAAAACACTTTCCAGTAGTTTTACTATGTCACGACTTATTTCAACTTTTAAATGAAATTGACGGGCGATTTGTACACTTTTTAAAACTACCTTCAATCAAAGAAATTACTTTAATTTACTTTTAAATTCTCTTTCGTATTTACATTAAAATAAATATTCCAAAAATTAAATTTATTGAAACTCGTCTAAATCTCTCATAGCCGTGATATCTACCTCGATTCGGTCGTTGGCGCGGAATCGCCTCGAAAGTCGTTCACTCTCCCGATCGACCTTTCGCATCGAGCGACGGACTCGAGTGGTGGAACACCGACCGGAACAAGCTCCACTCGAGAGGAAGCAGATCAATGTTACCGGCCGGTGCACACACACGCGCGTAATTTTACGTCTGACTTCGCGTCTCGCTCGGAGTCTAGGCGCTCGAAAAGATCGATCGAGCCTCCCTTACTCCTTACTTCCTTCCAAAATACTCTCTCGAAAGAGAATCTCTTCTCGATAGTGCGTTTCGAAACGGTCGAAAATACGTTCGAATCGAAAGAACGCCCGGAACAATATACACGAGAAAGTGGATTTGCGGGATACAAATAGGTCGCTCGGTTCGATCGGTTAAATTAGTTTTCGTTTCTTTTTTTAAAGGACGGAAACGCGCGTGCCATTCGATCGAATTCGAGCGTCCCGTGTCTCCCGGGCGTGCCGAGTTCTCGAGAGGTTTGAGAAGTAGGTCTGGCACGTTTCCACCCCGTATTAACCCAATTCCATCGAGCACCCTCGACGCAGGAGAATGCGCGCGGCCTTCGCATCGGCGATAAAACACACGCGCCGGCGAGCTCGATTTCGATCGAGGAAAAAATACGCACTCTCTCTCTCTCTCTCTCGCTCTCGCTCGCTCGCTCGCTCGCTCGAGGAAATTCCAGAGGATCCAGCGCGTGTGTTGTCCGTGCAACAATAAGAAGATAGATAGATAGATAAATAGATAGAAATGGCGATACGATTCCTCTCTCGATTGATGAAATTGATCATGGTGGAGGGGGGGAATAATAGGATGGAAAGACGTGGCGATGACAGCAGGGAAATACCAATCGAGCGTTCCATTTTTCCCGATAAGGATAAACACAGTTCGAAATTCTCCTCTTCTTCTTCTTCGCTCATTCGCTCGGTTCGTAATCGAGTTAAGCGGAATCGTGGGAGGAAAAGGGAGAGATTCTTCTTCTTCTTCTTCTTCTTATTTCTTCTTATTGCAGAGGTTAAAATGGAATTGGAGGACCTGATGTCCGATATCAAGAAAACGGCGAATAAAGTGCGGGCTAAATTGAAGGGTAAGTGAAGAGATTCACGACCGAGGAACACGTTTTGAGCCTCGACTTCTTGCTGTTCACGTTTGATTTGTGTTCAGTGATAGAGCAAAATATCGAGCAAGAGGAGCACACGAACAAATCGTCGGCGGATCTGAGGATACGGAAGACACAGCATTCGACGCTCTCGAGGAAGTTCGTCGAGGTGATGACGGAGTACAATCGGACCCAGACCGATTACAGAGAGCGGTGTAAGGGAAGGATACAGCGACAGTTGGAGATCAGTAAGCCGGGATCATTCACCTTTTTCTTTTTCTTTCTTTCTTTTTCCTTCTTTCCTTCGCCCCCTACAACTCGCAGCTGCGAGTGTGTAAGATGAAAAAATTGGTTTCCAGCCGGTAGGACGACCACTAACGAGGAGCTGGAGGAAATGCTGGAGCAGGGGAATCCGGCTGTGTTCACGCAGGGGGTAAGAGTTTCTACGTTTCTACGTTTCTGCTGCATCGAAAAACATGGTGCTGTATAGAGACGCGTTTCTCGCAGATTATCATGGAAACGCAACAAGCGAAACAGACTCTCGCCGATATCGAGGCGCGCCACGCCGACATCATCAAACTAGAAAACTCCATCAGGGAGCTTCACGATATGTTCATGGACATGGCGATGTTGGTGGAGAGTCAGGTAAGATCGATCGTGTACCTTTCTTTTTTTTTTTTTTTTTTTTTAATACATCGAGCCCCGAGTTTTTCACCCCTCGACTTTGCTTCTTTTATTTATTTATTTATCTTTTTCGTTTTGTTCTTACGATCGTTAATTTTATTATTCTATATTTTTACCATCGATTATCAGTTTTTAAATCACATCGTGTTTACTTTGTTTATCTTTGTCGAATATTTTGTTACGATCGTTAATTGTAAAAAAAAGAAATGGATGGAAAAGAGAAAGAAAAGGACAAATTTTGAGAGGGGCGTAGCGCGAACCAGTGTAACCACTTTTCTCTTCGCGTGTGTGACCAGCTCTTCCTTTTCGAATCCTTATGGTATCCGTGTTCATGGTTCATGGGGGAAATAAATTTTAGTAATAATTATCCGATTAGAAAATGCATGACGCGCATAATAAACCGTTAAACGGATAACAATTGACATTAACACGAGACGTATATGGATAATTATTAACGTAGCGTATTTTTTTTAATCTCTTTTTTAATCTCCTTTCTCTCTTTCTTTTCCTTTCTTCTCTCTTTTTTTTTTTTTTTTCTTGGGGCTAAATAATCGAGATCGGAAGAGGCTTGTTGAAAAGAATCGGCAGGGTTCGTATCACCTTCTCTTTCTTTGTCTTTCTCTTTCCTTCTCGCGTGTAAGCGAAGCATGAGGGGAAATTACGATTATTCGGCTTTTAAAACTAAAACGAAGACTAACAATCGCTCTCTCTCTTCCCCCTCCTCCCCCCTTGTTACGCTGTGCGGATCGCGGCTACGTTGCCTACTCCTAGGGCGAGATGATAGATCGCATAGAATACCATGTGGAACACGCGGTGGACTACGTGCAGACGGCTACGCAGGACACCAAAAAAGCGCTCAAGTATCAAAGCAAAGCTCGACGGGTGAGTCCTCCCCAGATCGCACAATCCCTGGATCGATCTTTTCGTTCGCGTCTAATTCGTCACTTTTTGTTTTCTCCCTCGATCCTCCACCTCCCCCTCGTCTCCCTCCCTTTATCTTCCTTCCACCCTATTTTTTCTCCCCCTCTCCTCCCTCCCGATTGTACTCGCGTCTTTTCTTTCGTCATCCCTTTATATCCCGTTCTTTCGCCTATTTATTACTATTACACGTAACCCATTTACACTTTTTCGTTATTTTCGCTTTTTTTCTCCCCTCCCCCGTTTGTATATGCCTACTACCACTATTACTACTATTATTACTACTGTTACTACTATTACTACTGTTACTATTACTACATTACCGCTACCGCTACTGCTACTACGATTTCCTCGATATATATATATATATACGACGCGACATCGAATAAAACGACGGCTTTCTTTCCTTTCTTTTTTTTTTTTTTTTTCCTATTCTTTGTATATTTCGTATCCTTTGTATATTTTGTACGGATGGAATCGATGCTCGCGCCCATACACACACATATATATATGCGTTCGATGTGCATCCGTGTATATGATGTTTGTATTATACGCGTATTCCTTATCCGTCTTGATTGTTCTCTTTTCTATTTCTATCTACGTACGTTGTGTGTGTGTGTATGCACGTGTGTGTACGCGTAACTTTCTTTTTTTTCTTATATACGATATGTACACACGTTTGCTGTACACATGCATCATCGTCTATATGTGTGTCTCTCTACTTGTGTCGCTCTGTCCTTACTGAACGTGAGTGTGCTAATTGTAACTCTACCCATGAACCGTTCTTTCACATTTTGTACTTAACTAACTAAAAAAAAACTCTACATATATATATATATATAATCTATGCTCTAACGTCTCTAACGTTTGTAACGATTTATATATATCTCACGATTGGATTTGGCTGTCGCGCGCCAACCGTATCGTCATCGTGGCTTTTCCTCATTCCCTTTATTGGGTGACGGCGTATACGCTATATACGATGTACACGATATATATATAACACGACGTGTGGCTTTTTCACACTGGTGTGTTCATCTCTCTCTCTTCCTTTGTATAATATCCATACGTTATACGTTTACGCGCGTATACGTGCGCACCATTCTGCTCTTTGGGCGCATCTATACGTAACCCGTAAACGCATCGACACACGTGCGAAACGAAACATCGACGCGTGTAAACGAACCTTGCTGGAAGCGATCCACCTCTTACCCTCTCCTCCGCTCATCCCCCTCTCTTCCGCTCGTCCTCCCTTCTCCCTCTCCTCCTCCGGTATATGGCACGGCAGGGTGAGTTGGTGGACCGCATCGAGTACCTCGTCGATCAAACCGGCGACCACGTTGTCCAGGCCCGGGGAGAGCTGATCAAGGCCGAGGAGTATCGGAGCAAAGCTCGTAAGGTAAAACGAATCGAAAAAAAAAAAAATGGTATCGATCGATCGCCGCCGGATAATATAATATTTGCGATAAGAAGTGGACGATAATCGGTTGACGATCCAGCGGCGATCATCCAATCCGCCGTTCTTCTCTTTTCGTGTTACGAGAATCATCCACGAGAACGCCTAACTTGCCTCTCTTTCTCTTTCTCGATACCTCTTTGTCTCATTCCTTGTCTTCCTTACTCGTTCTCCTTTTGCACGTTCAACGCCACTTCGTTGTCACAAAGTTTCGTAGGAACTCGAAAGGAAGGCGATGATGGATCCTTCCATTCTATCCTTGCTTCGCTTTTCACCGATCTTGTTGGTTCGATTCTGGCCAACGCGATCGATCGAACGGCAAAGATAAACGTGCGAGCAGCATGTGCAACGCGAAGGTACTGTTCGTTGGTGGAAAGAAGTTTCGCGGCTTTGATTGGTTAATTTGAAAAGAAACGCCCATTTTCGCACGTATTTTTGTTTCTGCCATAGTATTTGTCATCGATGTAATGTAAAAATTTTTTTATTTTTTATCAATATGCATAGGCTAATTATGGTTTATAACGATAATTTAATTTATTTATAAATGTAATTTCATATTTGATTAATAGGTTTCGAAAATATTTCAGCTTCCAGTCTTAATAATTCTAACGTAACTTCGTAAATGAAAATAATTTTTACGATTTTGAATATTCAAATTGTAGAATATATATAAAATATACATATAATAGAATATACGTATGGAATATATATTTCTACTATTATGTAGCGTATGATGTTAGAATTGTCAACAAAGCGTCTAAAGTGGGGATAGGTGAGTCCTAGCGAAGGACTTCGCTTGCCTCTACACCGTTCACGAAATTTCTTTCCAGCAATGAACAATACGTGATTGTTCGCTTCTCTCCTAGCTTGCGAACAACGATCGTCAAATTTCTTTTTGATCTCGAAAGTTCGATCTGTTGCATCGTTAATTATAAAAAAAAAAAAAAAGAAAACGTGTTATTTTCCGCTTACTTCTTTTCCTCTTTCTCTTATCGTTTCCTCTTCCTGTTATCCGTAAATCGATATATAATAAACAATATCCTTGTTTCTCGTCCGATTTAATCGATCTTTGTCTGCCTGCTTGTCTGCCTGTTTCTTCGTTTCTTCGTTATTATCGTCATCATGTTTTTTCTCTTCTTCTTCTTCTTCTTCTTCTTCTTATCCTCTATCGTGTTCTATTATATAAATGTGCAAGTATAAATCGATATATGCCTCTGTTGCTTTTTTTCGAGATACGGAGAACACATGTGCAACGTTTTCCCTCTCTCACTTGTTATATTCCTCCCTGGTGAATATCCGCACTTTGCCCGCGATTCGGATTGTACGGTCCATTTCACACGCCGGTCTTTTTTTTTTTTCTGTCCACAGAAAATGATCTTCATCATAATCTGCGTCTTGATATTGGCCGTGATATTGATCTCCATAATAATAGCATGCGTTCCGAGAAGCTAAAGGTTTGGAGAAGCGCGCGCTTAGGGGTGATGGGAAGGGGCATGCGATGATAATGGGGGAATGGACGCGATGTTCGATCGAAGGGAGGAAAAAAAAAAAAAAAAGAAAAGAAAATTAAAGAAGAAAAAAAGGGAGGGAATGGATCTTGAGATCGATCGAAAAATCAAGGACGATGATAGAGACGCGCGGGGGAACGAGCGAAGAGGTAAAGAAGCGCAGACGACGCTCGTTTAAATGGACTTTTTGTTTCGCGATTTCACCAACAAACTGCCCTCTCGATACTTTAGAACGCGCACAACTATTATGCCGTCGTTCTTCGTTATTTCCTTCCTGTTCTTTCCCTGGCTTATATCTCTCGCTCTCTTTCTCTCTCTCTCTCCTCTCTCTCTCTCTCTCTCTCTCTCTAACATCGAAATGACTAACATCGTTATTTTCGTTTCGTCCGTAACGATATAACATTTCGTTCCACTAATGCACGAGAAATATATATATATATACACTTTTTTCTCCTTCTTCTCTTTTTGCTCTTTCTCTATTTCACCAACTCGTCCGTGCATCTTCTCTCGAACGATAGAGAGACAGAGAGACAGACAGACAGAGAGAGAGGGAGAGAGAGGGAGAGGGAGAAAAAGAGAAAGAGAGAAGGGGCGAGTTCGCGATCTTTTCCTCGTTCTTCCAATTTGTAGTATACACACGGGTATGTGGTGTACGACGGTTCTATGGCCAAACTAACGTGTTTTTTTTTTTCCTTTTTTTTTCGCGCGGTGGAAGAAGAATATACACAGTTTTCTTTCAACGGCTCTCTCTGTCTCTCTCGTTCTTCGACGCGTAACATCGACGAGTGACGGCAACTCTCTGTATTTTGTTCGCAGAAATTGATGTTCATCGTAATTTGCCTGACAATAGCGTTCATCATTCTCATAATCATTCTGGTATACGCGTTTTAAGAAGATAGATCGGCGATATTCGAGGATTTCAGGGAAGCGGTGAAAAGGATGAACGCTGTGAAAAGTATGGTGGACCACGAGGGGAAAAGAGTGAATAAGAGTAAACAGTGGAATTTTCTGGAGACGCGAGCTGCGGCGTTTTCGCGTTTTCATTGCTCCTCTTTCTCGTCCTCCGTTCCCTTCTCCCTTCTCCACTCGCTTCCCTCCAAGAGCGAAAACGCCGAGGCTGCGAACGTTTCAGTGAAATACTCTCGCGAATCCGTTTTTCCGGAAGTCGCGTGCACTCACCGTCCGTTCGTCGTTTCGCTTCCTTTTCTTGTTCGGAAAAAAGACAATCGAAAGATGAAGACGAAATCGCGAATCGAAAGAGGATAGATAGATAGATGGCGTGGTGGTCGGTATCCTCCCCCCCCGAATTCGAATTCCCCCGATCGCGCGCGACGCGACATCGCGTGCAAATTGTAAATAAATAATAGGTAAAAACGTGTTTGTATGATGAAAAAAGTATATATAAAAAAAAAAAAAGATATATAATAATATTCACAATGGATGGATGTACGGTTTTTGTGGCGATTGTGTATGAAGAGAGGGAGGGGATGCGACACGATCGAGGAGGGGATGATCCAAAGATCAGAGATCGAGAAGGAATATATATATATATTTATATATATACATATAATATATATATATATATAGGACGAGGCACGAACTGCGATTGTTGAGAATTGGGAGGCCAGTTGCAGGCGCACACGCAGAGAGGCACGCGAATATAGCTGCGATTCGATCGGAGGATCGAATGTGACGATGATGTGTAAGACATGGAAGAAGTGGGTGACGCGTAGCATGTACACACACCACCGAGGAAGGTGTCCAAGTAGTTACAGTTACGGTAGGAATGTACCGGCACGTTGCGTACCTTGCCTTGTATAATCGATCATTGTGTGTTTTTGCCGAGCGCAGAAGAAGATCATGATCATGATTTGCCTTGCTATACTCGCCGTCGTTCTGACCACCACCATCGGTGGATACTTTGGACTGTGAACGCCGTACTCAGGTATCGTCCGTCCACTTTTCTTTTTTTTATATATATATATATTTTTTCCACGTATATCTGTGTATGATGAAGGAAGGATGAAAAAAACGGCGAACCTTAATTTACACACGTTTGTTTTACATTTTTCCAGACAAGTCGAAAAGAGTTGGCGAATTCGCGTACGAAAACGCGAAACGCCGGCAACGCGTGAATTCAAAGAAATCGGCCCGAAACAACGTTGGACGCATCGCCCATTTCAAGTGGAATAGTGTTCGTCGACCACGACTGCATCCGCAATCGCAATCGCAGCCGCAACAACAACCGCCAATAGTAACAACGGCAATTCGACCGCGATCCCATTCGCGATCTTATCGTCCGATCTTTTGTCCGCGTGTGCCGCTCCTCGTCCCATGGATCGTCGTTCAATTCCGCCTTCCGTTATGCTTGCGCGTTCACCGATACGTGTTTTACGCGTCGACTATCGTAAACAAGAGGCAAACGAGAATAGAAATAGAGATATTTGAGAAAATTAGTGAAAATGATATGAGAATGAAAATGAGTAAAACGATAGCTGGCAGAACGAAGAATCGTCATCGTCGTCATCGTCGTCATCGTCGTCATCGTCGTCGTCGTCGTCGTTCTCGTCGTCCTCATCGTCATCGTCATCGTCGTTTGTTTACATCATTGTTGTCGCTTGTAATTTACACGCCTTCATTTACTAATCTTTCCTCTAGTTTTTCTTTCGTTCACTCGAATAGTTTTATCGAAAATAATCTCGTTTCGTTTCACGCGAGCTTTAAATCCTTTATTTTCCATCGATTTTCTCTACACTCTCTTACTTTTTTTATCTTTATTCTATAAAACACGATCATAAAACATAGAAAAGGATAAAAAGCACGGACGATAGCGACGAAGCGATCTCGATGTTCGCCAATGTATCGAAGCGAGGAAAATTATCATTGCATGGATCGTAGACGATCGAGACGGTTACCATCGTCAATCTCTTCGAGGCTATCATCGACGAGTAACCGAGAGTGCGATGGAAGAATAACACGGGTGTGATGGACAAATAATATCGAGCGTACTTACCTTTGTCCGGGACTATCGGGCCTAGAAAGCGAAAAAAAAAAAAAAGACGGTATTCGTGGGCGGCTGCCTACGATTAGGTCGTATCGATGTATCTCGTTTCAAAGCCAAGCCTAAAACCTAATGGAGTTTTTCTGTAACGCGAGGCACATCGTGCGAGGCTACCGTGCAATCCTCTCGTTTTCTCAAACGCCATTTTCGGCGTTATGCGCAGGCTCTGGTAGCCGTGTCCAATTATACCGACTACCTACCGAAGTGCATTCTTTTGACTGTGATTTTTAACCGAGCTTGCAAAATTAACCTTTTGCGAATCTTTCGAACGCGTTCGTAATATGGTCGGGCATGTATACGATCGTACGAGTCGAAACGCATGCAAAATGTTTTCTTTTCTTCGCTTCTTCCGAGATCACCGCTATTGCTCGAAACCGAGAACGTAGACCGATTCGAAATAGTAGGGTACATCGACGGTCGGTAAAGAAGGGAAAACATAAATTGGAACGCGCAAAAGGCAAATTTGCAAGTGCGTCGTAACGTTGGAATAGCTTTCGTTCGACGGGATATATACTTAGGTAGTTTGTTTCTCGCTTTCGACGTTGTGTCAGAAATCGATCGGTCGATAAAAATTGATCGAAAACGATGACGAATCGTATAGCGAAGCACCATCGTCTTCGTGTTGCACGAAATGCCATTAGGGTATTGGGTTCAATCGACCGATCGGCGTCACTGCTCTTTTGCATCCTCTTTCATATATCGTTATGTTTGTTTCTATCCAAATACGCGGCTGCGATCTTGCGCGCACGATCTTCTTTCGTCCTTTTTCTCTCGGTTCAGCTCACGTTGTCGTATTGCAGTCGTATCGAATACCGCTACTCTAACGTCAATCGGTCAATTACCGACGATCGAACGGACAATAACGACGAGACCATGACCGACATACGTAACGACGACAATGAAACAATGGAAATTAAAATAATCCAATCGCTTTATATATAAATCGAAATATTTTTCTCGTTTCTTCCATATTCTTCGTTTTGTTTATTATTATATATATATATATATATATTATATATATATATATATATCTCGTTTATCGTTGTGCGTAAAGAAAAACATTTTCGCAAAAAGCGTGCGTCGTGTTAAAGAGGGTCGATCATCGGCGCGGAGAACAAGATGCCGGATGATGGGAAGGAGGGAAATGGATTTTCGCAAAAAAAAGAAAAAACGAAAAAAAGTAAAAAAAAAGAGGAAAAAAAAAAAAGAAAAAAAACGAGGAACACGCGACGAGGAGAGAAGAGGAGATCTATAAAGCTGCAGCAATAATAAGATATAGATGTTACGGGAAATTAATTAACGCTAATACAATCGTCGACGATAAAATCTGGATCATTCCGATATATCGTATCTACACAAAGTGTATACATATTTATTGCTATATGTGTATATATATGTATATATACACACACAGACATACCCGTACGTATATACACATACACACAGATATACAACACTCACGACACGAGTGCGAATGCGCGAAACGGGAGCACGTACATGCATACGTACACACATATATATATACACACAACACACACATTATTACATACAACGCCCAAACGCGTTACGAAAAAAAAAAAAACATATTACATGTATATATAAAATAGTTAGTCGGCACAGTCGAAAAGAGTAATATATTAACGATGATAATTTATTATTCGCGACGCCTGTTGCTCGTGTAAACTATCGTCTGATCATTGCTTTTCGAGCAAGAAACAGGCGACGTTCGTGTTAACGTTTTGTTGATTATATTATATGAACGTTGAGGTAAATGCGTTTAAAAGATTATGGATTGATGTTTCAAAAATGATATAAGAGAGAATGGGGGGGAAAAAAAGGAGTAAACAGGAGTTTACGTTGCATACGTGTTGTAACGGTAACGTTGAGCACGGTAATGCGATAAAGACGACGATACGATAACGATAAAAGCGTGATAAATAACACGGGGAATTAGAGAAACGAACAACACGATGATCGCTTTGCGATCGTATTACGCAAGCATATCGATCTTTGGTTTAAAGATTATCGTTTGAATACGATTAAGAAAAAAAAAAAAAAGAAATTCCTTTTCAACAAGAAATTGATTCGAATCGTCGTCGTCATCGTCGTCATCGTCGTCATAATAGGTAAAGGAAAAAAGAAGGAGGAGGAGGAGTAGGATCGGAAGAAAAGAGCTTTCGTTCGTTTTCGTATCCTGCGTCGATCGAAGAAGAAGGAAGAACGCAAGATCAAACAAACAAACAACACACACACACACACACATACACATACACACACAGAAAGAATCATTATCGCTTTACGACTTGCTTCACATTTCAAAGTTTGTCCCTTCTTGGTCGATTTGGAATTTATTTAGCGATCGTTCGAATCGATATTCGATTCGAGAAAAAGAAAAAAAGATTGTGCGATTCATTCGATTGGACATCCTCCTCCGAACAACCTTGATTGTTTCGCATTTCGAAAATTAGAAAAAGAAATCGATTCGCGCGGACCGAGTCATTACTCGATCGGCGAATATGATTGGTTCGATCGATCGATCGATCGATAGTCAATTCTCTGTCTCGGTGTCGGTTCGATGCCGATCTACGATGTAAAAGGAGACAGGAGTTATCGGCCTTAAATACGATTGGTCGCATAAATACAAACCCCCACCTCTTCCCCTTCCCCCACTCCCGCACCGAGACGAGAGTCATCGCAAACTGTCCCTTGCGCGCATCACTTTTTTAAATAATACCGTTACTAACCTCCTCTCCGAAAAGGAGTTGTTCCTTTTTTTTCCGTTCGATTAGCTTTAAACCTCGTTGACTTGTCGTTAGCATTTTTCTCCGATGCGTGCGCGTTCGTGTGTAGCGATACTCGCGATTAGGAATTGAAGAATCAAATTATACTTACTTTCAGATAAGTACCATCGAATAAGTTTTCCGGGCCACGATAGAATTATATACCTGTAAACTTGCAAAAACAGTGCACGTATCACCGATGATCTCGTTGGTATATGCATACGTATAGTGTGTATAGTTTTGGCCTAAAAAAGTAAGGAAGAGGATTTTTCTCGTTCACGTGTTATAAATTATACCTGCGACTTCGTTAATTTTCTTTCGTTCACGAGAGCGTAAGATTTCACGAGACGTGCGCAATATTTTATCTTGATTCGCGCAACGTTGCTGTCCGTCTGTCAGTCTGTCTTTCTTTCTTTTTTCTTTCTTTCTCTTCTCGCGTCTCTTCTCTCTCTCTCTCTCCTTATTTCACTTGTTTCATATTTACTTCTTGACGAAACGAACGAACGTTGTTCCATAGAATGGAAAAATTGTGTATTCTTTATTTTGGAAAAATTAGGGAACGTGAACGATGTGAACGAACGAAAGAGAAGACCGACAGATGGGCTAAAATGTGAATCGATCAGGGAGTAAATACGACGAAGAAACGGGAATTGTGACAAAGCAGATGGAACGCTTTAGAGACTTCGAACACGACAAAGTATCGAGAATGTACTTACATTGGTCGTGTCGCATCGGTGCAATTATTACTCTTCGAGAGACTATTTCAATAACCTTATGAGTGTCAATTCCACTTTCGAGCGTAAATCGTGTAAGTTTGCGAATGTTTTCAGATAAAAGAACAAACGAACAAAAATAAAGAGCGATCGTGATGGGGTGTCGGTGTTAAATCATAACGATAAGAGAGGTTGCGTGGCCATGTCTCTTGACTGCTACGCGCCAAAGTGAGATTATTATAATAAATTTACATTATTGAGAAATTAATTAGGGAATGAGAGTGTGGGAGAGAAAGGAATAGAAAGTACGTGCGAGCGAACGAACGAATGAACGAACGAACGAACGAACGAACGAACGAACGAGCGAGCGAGCGAAAAAAGTACGAAAGTAAGAAAATAAAAAAAAACCAAGGATGAAAGGAGAAGTTTAGGAAGAAATCGGACGAATGCACGATCGAACGAATGCGCGAACGAACGAACGATGGCAAGAAAGTTTGAACGAAAGAGTATTTATTTACGTATGCGTGCATGCGAGAGAGAAACCGATTTACGAAAGAGATAAAAATTTGAAGAATTTAGCACGTTGAACAATGATATGGAAAATACTTTTTATCGTAGATACACTTCTATTAGGTGAAAGAACTACGTAAGAACAAAGAAAAGGCAAAAAAATAGAAAAAGAAAAAGTAAAAAAGAGACCTGTACTAAGGATTACTTATTAAATAAATGAACGGTGTTTTTCCGCCTATGAGTCGTATTTGCATCGAATGAATATAGATGCATTTCACTTCTCACACTCTCTCTCTCTCTCTCTCTCTCTCTCTCTCTCTACCTTTCTCTTTCTCTCTCAGTTATACGAGAACAGAACGAGATAGATTGTTATTTTCCATCTTTAATGCGATATTATTGTTATTATCATTATTATTATCAACACTGTACAAAGTTGGCAATAATATTAAGAAATCCATCGTCGTAACGCGTTTACTAGCTGTGTTTGAAGAAAGAGACGCAAGACGAGATCCACGCTCGTCATCCGACAGAGAGAAGAAAATTCGTTGCAGCGCTAACTACAGCGTATATAAAAAAAAAAAATAAAGCGTGCCCTTTTACCTATCTAATCCTGCACAAAAATATCGATGGTTCTGCGAATCTGAATATCTATATATATATATATATATATATATACATACATATATATAGAGCTATACATGCATCCTTACGCGACAAAAAAGAAAAAAAAAAAAGAGAAATAGATATCTCGCAAAAATACCAAAATACGTAGATCCGGGTTTGGAATATTAAAAAGTAAACGAAATTTCGACGAGAAAAAGGGCATGTCTGGTAATAATAACGACGAGAGTCGGATCGCGTCCATGGATGTTCGGTCAAATAACAGGAGTAGGAAATCGGTGAATCGGTAGATTTTCTGTATTCTCTAAACGCGATAAGCGATTCAACCGCGAACTCACGTTTGGAATCTTGTCGCTGCCTCTAACTCGCGATTCGCCGATTTCTTCTCGCGTTGTAGTAGCTACTTTCTTTGTGATCTATTGATCTATCGAAGCGATAACGAAGACAAAAAAAAAAGAGCCAAGCGTTTACTGTACAATTATATTCTTTTACGTTAACGACATTGAGTAGACGAGTAGTATATTTTACATTATCGAGATATGATAGCGTTACTTGTCTTACCCTAATTTTATATATCATTGAAGATACGTAACCGCAGGAATAATGATTATAGTCAGCACTACAGTGAAGTTACTATACGTCTGTAGATAACAAAGGTCCGCAGAGATTTTAAAAACCGACACGATGTTCAATGTATTTAATTAATTGATCTTCTCTCTCGAAAGATGAACAATATACAAGAATATGTAACGGGAGTGAATATTCTACGGGTCCCATTTATTCGTTTCCTTTATCTCCTTGTTGTTCAACGCGTTATTCGATGGTAACATCGATGAATGAAATAAAGAAAAAAAAAAAAAAAAAGGATTCGTTGAACGGAAAAAGAAAGGAGAAAGATTCAATGTTACTTTCCGATTTTTTTTTTTTTTTTTTTTTATTAATTCTCCTCTAACACAAGTCACGTTAAAACGAACAAAAAATGAAAAGGAGAGAGCTGTTGGATGGAGAAAAATAAGAGGAAGACGAACAAGGGAAGAAACGCACTTAATAAATAAATAATAAAAGATTGGTATGTACATGTACGTATCGTATTATAATGGAAGCAAAAGGGACGATATAGACCAATGCGCACGATGTAGAAGCTTTAAAATGTATGGGCGTTGGGACACAATATCGTATCGTCAATATCGGACACGATTTCAGCTCGATGCAACAGACCTTCGACGAAATCACCATCTTTCGAGATTTCTTCCGGTCCTCGACGAGCATGCTCACGAATAAATTCAATGACTAGCTCGGGATTTACGTATGACATGCTCAATCGACATCCCCAAGAGATCAAAACTAACGGCTGAAACATCAATTTTACGTTTAATCGAATTTTAATTTCAATCACGATCTGCGAATGCTTACATGGCTTTCATCCAAGAGGTTATACGGACTGATCACGTGTCGTCGTAGACAACCTGCGAGCAAGCTTTTTAAACGCCTTACTTGCATCGGATTGGCGCATGGATGATACAACGCAACGATCGCTCCATGCTGAAAGGAATATGTTAGAAAAGTGGAACAGAATAATTATTTTTCGAACGTGCCAATTACCTCTAAACTATGAAGCCACCTCTGCTTCGGTAAAAATTTGTACTCGCCGTAGACAGGCCACAAAGGTCTGTGTGTTCCGCTAAAAATGATGCACGCTTATTAAGATTTATAGATTTTTCGAAATTAATGAAATCAGACAAAGATCGCGCTTACTATACGGGAACAACTTCGTCGTATTCTATTTTCTCGTACATACATTTGTGCATAGCCTGTAAACATTCGAATTGATACGCAACGCATTTTCGAAATAACCATACATACATATGTGTACATATACTTACAACATAATACTTGGGCATAAGTACACAATACATGATCGCTTTCGTACTTCTATTCGGAACGATTCTTTTGTCGTAACAGGTATGAACAATTGGATTACCGTCCCAATCCATAGTTAAATTACTCTAAAAAATGATAATACGAGATAAAGATGATCGATGAACGAGAATCAGTGATGAAATAAATGACATATGGACGTACGTACCTTTGCATCGTCGCAATTTTGCGACGAATATCCCATTGGTATTCCATGAAGGGATTGCACACTTGTCTCACTAATCTTTGGAAATATTTTGGGTGGTGGAGTAGGGTCGTTTGGTCTGTCAGGCATCCATCGGCCAGGCCAGTCTTCCAATTCATCGTTAATGATGTTTCGACGACTCTCTCCATCACGACCGAATACATATTCCCGAAACGAATCTACTTGATCTAAATCAAAATTTCGTGGATCTTCTGTAACGTTTAAATTACGGATTATTATCAAACCGTTATTTTTCGCGAAAATAATCGAAAAAATGGAGGATTAAATGTAATTTTGTGACACGTTAAAGGTTAGGAAAAGCGAACGAGTATCTCGTAAACACGGATCGTTGCAACAAAAGCGTTAAAATTTAGACAATCGTGTATATAAAATCGGCGCGCCCGACATTCGAATTATCACCTTCGTAATCGTCGTCAAGAAATTCGTCGTTTGCGGCGCTTCGGGCGAAAAAATAACATACGAAGAGGAGTAGAACAGTTTTCGTTTTCATTTTCACACAGATGACGCGGTAGAATATCGATCGAAGGTGGCCTGTAGTTGCGATGCGACTATTGCCATCTCGCGGACTGAAGGAAACATTAAGCACGCCTTTGTGGTTTTTCTTGAATCGAAATTGACGATAAAAAACGCATGAGTCAAAAAACATGAAGAAAAACATTATATTTATTTATAAAATTTTAAAAAACGATAGAAAGAAAAAGAGCGATTGAATTTATCGTTATTGTATCGAATATATATATATATATTAGTATGTACTTGGTTTTCAAGATACGAGCGTTTTGCGCGTTACTCGGCTTCATGCGCAAATCGCACGAACAGGATAAATGTTGTCCATGCAAGCAGGAACCATGTTGAACGTTTCGTTATCAGCTATTAGCATTACCGAACGTTCTCGATAATTCGATTAATTAACAGGGACTCGTAAGCGATGTACGGGCAGGTTTGTTCTACCAAGTACTCGATTGTATCTGTTGCAACGATCGAGACACGATCTAAAATTAGTCCTGACCCATCCACTCTATACAAAGGTCGATCAGTGATTTTCCACTCGGATGGAACAAACAAATATATATTTTCCCGCCTTATATATTACTCGAATCGGCGATTCGTTTCGATAACAATAAGTGACTTTTCAATTGATATTCTGAGAATAACGCGAGTCGTTTCTTTGTAATTTTTCAACGAAAATTTTACATCGTCGAAGAGAGATCTCTGCAAAGAAAGATATAATTTAATTCATTTTCCAATAACCGCAACTTTTTTTCAATTGAAGATAAATCGAATGTCGGGGCGATTGAAGCGAGGATATTCGATGATATTGAAAAGAGGGTGGAAAAAGATAAGAGAATGGTATTCATTAGCGAGCAAAAGGTGTCGAGTAGCTGTCAATCGCGCTATCGCGAACAGAGACGAGTCGAGTCGATATAGAAAGCAAAGTGCTCTCGACTCAACCGTGTTAACGCGAATGGTTAAAGGTATGGCAAAGGAACATGAGTATAAAGGTAAACAGGATGATTTAAACGGTACACATTGCATTGAGTGGATAATGCACGTTCGTGTCTTATCTTCTTTCGCATTTATCGGCATATCTAAAATTGAAAATTATGCAGTAGAATTTTTTCTTCTTTCTCGTTATCTTTTTTTTCGTATTCATTTACGTTATTTTTGCAAAAGAATCGATTCGAAAATCATACTTACTCTCTCGTGCCACATCCAGAGAGGAAAAAAAATGTTATTACTAAAAAAAAAATTTCGACAAATCGTATCTTCGTAAATCATAAATTCATTAATCGTTACTCGATATTTTCGACGCCTGTCGCATGTTCCATTTCGTTACATTACTGAGATATTCGTTTATCCCGCCAAAATATGAAAGCGATTCTTGGATCGGAAAAAGAACGGCAGAGAGGAGGATTATGAACACGCTTTCGGTTGATTCGAAACCGGCGCCCTTAAGCTCGTTTTCCTCACTCGTAAAACGTTAATGGGACGTCGATAATTTGCGTGTGTGTGTGTGTGTGTGTGTATACTTGTGGCATTCACGCGTGGCGGGAATCGTTTTCTGCTCCAAATACGGAGGAGCGAGATCGATCGATCGCGTTCCCAGGGTTTTTTGTCCCTCGTCGTGAAACGTCGTGATCAAAAACGGATCGAAAATGGAATGGAATGGGAAAGATAGATGTGGCGCGAACAATCGTAATGGTATTCGAAGGGAGGCGAAACTTTTGATCGATAACTTTGCCTAAATACGGAATCGGTTGGAAATGGAATTGGCAATGCCATCGAAGCGAGATGCGCGCGATGGCCCGTGATGATATGATCGGAGGCACGAGGTGATACCACGCGTAAGGGATAATGGATTTCGGCGTCGCGACTTGTCGCGGTTTGTCGCGTCGCGGCGCGTGCGTCCTCCAAGCCCGTTTCGCACCCCTCGATCCGTACCCTCTCGACCGCTTACCCTCTCTATATATATTTCGAACAACCACGAGGTGGACCGGTACAAGGCACACGATTTGAGTAGTAGGTACACCTCGTACGCTCAAACGCTCGCTTCATTTCACGTTTTTTGGTAAAAGCTGCGCGACTCGCTATCCAATCAATGATGTCGTGCCACAGTGTTTTCGCTCTCTCGATCCTGGCTCTCTCGATCACGGCAAACGTTTGGATATCCACCGTTCAGGTAATACCACCGTTTTTTCTTTCCACCTTGATTAAACGACTTTCGATCGTATTGGAAATTGTTTGAAATTGCAAAGTGACGCGAACGAAAACGAAAAATCCTTATGTTCGCAATCGTAAAATTGGAAACATTTTCAACGGTCGAATCGACATTTTTCGTGCGTGGGAGGGAGAATTTTTTATCGATCGAAACACGGACGAGTCGCGTGTTGTCAATCGTGGCACGATCTCGACTTAATCGCAGGACACGTTTGATTCCAGGCTGAAACTAACCTCCTGCGCAGAGAGTTTTACGGAGCCGTTAATCCGCAATTGCTCGCTGCTTTTCTCGACGACCATGGTAAGTTACCATTAACGACTCGTTCGCTTCTCTTCTTCGCATTCTATCCATTCTATCTGCAACAGACTTGTCGCTTGTGTTTCGTATACGCTTCTGTCTCTCTCGTCCGAACAAAACAATAACGATTCGCTTACGGGTTGAAGAACGGAGGGACACGCTTGCTCGAAGAAGGGATGGTGTCGGTGATGGTGATGAACGAATTTCGACGAATTTTTGATTGATACTCACGGGATCGAAACGACGATCGACGAATTTTCAGGATTGCCACGGGAAAAAGTGGGGCAATCGGACCGTTACTTGTCCCGGCTAAGAGGAGGCGGCAACGTCGCACGATTACTCTCAAGAAGCGACGTTGGAAAAAGTAATTACGATGCTCGCGACGGAGAGGACGAGCGACTCTCGCGCCACTTGGATCAGATCGGTGCCGGCAACCTGTTGCGTGGCACGGGTTCTCTCTCGGCCGAGCGTGAGGGCTTGTCCTACGACGGCCGTTGGTCGCGTAGGAATCTCGATCAGATCGGGGGCGGGAATTTGCTACGGGAAGCGGATAGTCGTGGTGAACGAAACTTGGACAGCATCGGCGGAGGTAATTTGGTCCGTGACGTGAATCGACCGTTGTCCCCGAGCGACAATCTTCGGCTCGACAGAAACTTGGA
The DNA here is from genome assembly GCF_029169275.1 of Apis cerana. Taxonomy (NCBI): domain Eukaryota; kingdom Metazoa; phylum Arthropoda; class Insecta; order Hymenoptera; family Apidae; genus Apis; species Apis cerana. The sequence goes on along the minus strand of NC_083862.1, from coordinate 15,643,967 downwards.
CCAAATCGGTGGAGGAAATTTGGTGCGAGGAGTGGAACATCGACCGGTCGAAACCGTCCGTTAGAGAGAAGATTATTTCGATCAACGTAGATATCCGATCAACGTTGTAGAATAGATATAGATAGATTTTCGCGATTCTCTGTAACACGCGAAAATACAGTGAAAATAAAGTAAAAGTCGCACGAAAAGTTGCGATGCATCGAACGTTCGAGTCCTCTTTTCCCTCTATCCCTTTCTTTCCTTTTTTTCACGCGCTTTATGTACATATAATGTTATATTATTAACGCGCGTTTCTCCTTCGTCTCGTTCAAGATGCGAGAGCCCGGGGAAATCAGCGCGAGTACTCCTCTGGATCGGGCGTGAGCGAGCTCGTGGACGAGCTATCTCCAGTCAGGTAAATATCTGCTCCTGTTATTTTCTTCCTAGTGCTTACTCTTCGTTTTTTCTTGGCAGCGACTCGATCGGCTATCGGCCGTCCGAGCGGGAAACGCTCGAACGTTTCGAGAAGCGGAACATAGACGAGATCGACCGGACGGCTTTCGACAATTTCTTCAAGCGAAACTTGGACGAGATAGATCGCGTCGGTTGGAGCGGATTCGTGAAAAGATTGACCAACTACTTGGCCACGGGTCACAGAACGAACGGTGGCCCGGTGATTAGACGATTTGGCTGAAGGGATTTTTATCTCCCGTATTATTATTATTATTATTATTATTATTGTTTCTTTTCTCTTTTCGACTATTATCCTTTTCCCTCCCCACGGATAATAATAATAATAATAATAATAATAATAATCAAGATTCCGACGACGCTTGCTCGCTTGAAAACGGACAATTTATTTTTTTGGCTGCGGTTCGCCGAGAAGGCGAACCTCCGGCGTCGTGACTATTCGAGCTCTGCCTTCCGACATCGTTTTCCTCCCTATATTTTCACGAGGCCCGCACGCGGAAAATTTGGACACAGGGTTCCGTGCTCCCTCTCTCCTGTCCACCTCCGATATCATCGAATCCTCCCGGTTCTCGATGCTTCTTCTCTCGGCCGCGGCGACGATCCTCTCGATCTCTGTGCTCACGTCCATCGGTGTCTCGATCCTCACGCTCTCTCGGTTCCGGTCCATTCGCACCATCTGTTGTTCATATCGACCGAGTGAGAGGAAGTCACCGATCCTCGACATCTAACCGTATACCTCGATCACGTTCTCCTCGAGGCTCGCGAATCGTCGTAACACCATCTCCAATTTTGAACTCTGCGTCGTCAACCGATCGGTGACTCGAAGTTCCTTCCCGATATCCTCCTTGATCTGGGAAAGAAAAACGATCGAACTTATTTATTATGGGGAACGCGTCGAGGCGTGTATGCGTCTACCTCGTCCATTCCCTTGGTCACTCGTTCGCCGATGTAGCGGAGGTTGTCGCGCGCCCGACGGACCTGTCGACACACGGAAAGCTAGGGGGGAGGGGAGGGGAATTGGGGTGCGATCGATCGATCGATCGGATCACCATCGAGTATACGTTACGATCGTGGAAAATTCTCTCATCTCAGCGATGATCCTGCGTCGCAACATCGTAGCCGCTAAAAACTGTAAATTTTTTATTAGGGTTTTTTCTTTTTTTTTTTTTTTTGACTCGTAGATTTTGTTGATTAATCACGCTTACGCGTTGACAAATGTACAACAGTATCACCAGGTTGGTCAGCATTGGAATCGCGCTGCCGAGTAATTGCTCCGCGAGTTGCATCCTTTTCTTCTGTTTTTTTTTTTCTTTTTCTATTTCTTTTTCTTTTTTTCTTTTACCGTTTAAAAAATTTTTTCATCCGGACAAAAGAACATTACGTTCCGATCAGTCATTGAACGACGCAAACATTTTTTTTCTCCCATAGTATCGTTGCAGACGCGATCTTTTTCCTGTCGAATCTGTCGGAAGTTTGTCGACGAAACAAAATACAATTCCTTCGTTAACTTTCAACCATTTCCCGATCAACTTCATTTCGACCGATCCATCGTTGATCGAAGAGTATGAAAAAATCGAATTCGGATGAAAAAGATCTTCCATTTCCGCATGAATTGTCCACATTCTCGCTGTATCCTTCTTTGTCATACTCTGCTTCAATAAAGAATAGTAGAAAAAAAAAAGCGATTTTAAAACCATCGTTAAAACCAATGTTAAAAAAATAATCGTAATATGTAACCTATTTATATAATGGCGTATTTCTACACATCTGCTTCTAATCCTTTTCCTCTTCTCTTTTTTTTTTTTCGTTCAATTTCGCCTTGTATCCATTTATTTCCGATACGATGTCCATACGAATGGTGTACTTTTTAAAAAATATCAAATAAATGTTTTGGCTAATGTATTTGTTTTAGTTTCGATATGCATTGCGATATAATTTCACGATATATTCCTATATATATATAAATCACCCTAAAAAATATGGATATTCCGCATATGCGTTACACCTTATAATATTACGATATTAATAAAGTACAGCTACGTTGTATTTTTTAACACGTATATACGAGTTCGCGTGTGTTAGAATTATTACATTGATCCGTGACACGAGCTCATATTGTGATATACATATAACAGTAATACACAAGTTACGCATCTACTTATAATATATTCAATATGAACATATATTTCAAAATATATATATATATATATATGTATATTTTTTATTGTTGATGATAATCTCCGCCGCTAAGCTACATTTCGTTCACTTAGCGTGCATTCGCGTCGTTACGTTGTATTTTGTTTGATTTATTCGTTTTTTATACCGGCGTGAACATTGTCGTATACGTGGATAAAATCATTTGTGTTATTCGATCGAGTTAAAGACTGTTCAAAAATCGTATCCGCAACGAACGATTATTCGATCGTAATATATCGAAACGATTTGAAAACAGCGCGGAGATCGATTCACAAAAATTCTAGTGAAGCGTCACGCTGATAAACGCTTGTGGCGCCACTTCTAGCGGTGTGTTCGCGCACGACTGTTTCGAGTGCAGCGCTAACCACTCTTCATTATTCCGCCCGACGAATCGCCAAAAATATGCAAAAATATGAGAAACTCGAGAAAATAGGAGAAGGTGAGCGTCTATCTTTCCTCAATTATTCGTTATATTTTTGTCATTGTTTTTTCTCCGACTTTATTCCGCTCGTTTTTACGTACGGATTCTCGTAACGTGTGCCGAATTCTATGTACTTTTGTGTATATGTGTATCTTTTGACAACCGAACGACGACGCATCATTATCGCGATTCTTCTTGTATTTGAACGAAACAGAGTAAGTAACAATCGTTTAATCGCATCGATTCTTCCCCGATTATTTGTAACTCTGTATTTTTATCAATTATTTCTCTGTCTACATCGTTGACGAGTAAAATGTCAGACAGTGTGGTAATATTCTGGCCTCGATCGGTGTATTAAAAAACTATTTTTATCATTTATATTCTCAATCCGTTCAAATGCAAGCATTAAAAAAAAAAACGATCGATTATTCTTGGAAATCTATTCGAGTATAACGATATGATTCTGTTAAATAACGTAACGACTAAACAAGCATTTATTGCGTTTCAGGTACTTATGGAACCGTTTTCAAAGCCAAGAATCGCGAGACCCACGAAATCGTTGCTTTAAAAAGAGTTCGACTAGACGAAGACGATGAAGTGAGTTTTATAAGTATAAATTTACTAATTTGTTCGATTTTCGTCTCTTTCATATTGAATTCGATTTTTTTCCTCTATTACGTACAGGGTGTACCGTCGTCCGCACTCAGAGAGATTTGTTTACTAAAAGAATTGAAACACAAAAATGTAGTAAGATTGTACGATGTGTTGCACAGTGATAAAAAATTGACTTTGGTTTTTGAACATTGTGATCAGGATCTCAAGAAATATTTTGACAGTTTAAACGGAGAGATCGATTTGGATGTCGTCAAATCCTTTTTGTAAAGTATCGCTATAACTTTTTTTATTTTATCTATCTATATATATATGTGTGTGTATAACATTTAAAATATGCACAATTTTACGCACCAAATTTTCCTTTCCTTCAGATATCAATTATTACGAGGATTGGCGTTCTGTCACAGTAGAAATGTATTGCACAGAGATCTTAAACCACAAAATTTACTTATTAACAAGGTACGATTTTTTACCAATTCCGTTTGATTTGAAAAGAACATCTTTCAACGTTTATATTTTTTTTTACACTTTGTTCAGAATGGCGAGTTGAAGTTGGCCGATTTTGGACTAGCGAGAGCTTTTGGAATTCCCGTAAAATGTTATTCAGCGGAAGTTGTAACACTATGGTACCGTCCGCCAGATGTTCTTTTTGGAGCGAAATTGTACACAACATCCATCGACATGTGGAGTGCCGGATGTATATTTGCTGGTAATTAATCATAAAAAATGAGAGAAATAACGACGGATGATACATGGTTGCCAATCTGAACTATTTAGAACTAGCGAACGCCGGTAGACCCTTGTTTCCCGGTTCGGATGTGGACGATCAATTGAAGAGAATATTTAAGATGTTAGGTACACCGACCGAAGAAACGTGGCCAGATTTTACGACTCTTCCAGATTACAAACCTTTTCCACTTTATCATCCCGCTCAAGGATTGGCCCAAGTTACGCCAAAACTTAATTCCAGAGGCAGAGATTTACTGCAGGTAAAGGGAATGTTCAAATTAATATAAATCCCTACTTGTTACATTTAAAAATATCCATGTATCAAAATTTTTTCTTTCTCTTTTCGAATTTTTACCGTTTCTTGTCTTTTACCTTTTCAGAGGTTGTTGGTATGTAATCCAGCGTTAAGATTGTCGGCGGACGAAGCAATGGCGCATCCCTATTTCAACGACTTAAACCCTGCCATTAAAAACGATCGTTGTCAGTAGTGAATCTCGTTTAAATCGGTTCAATCTACAGCGAGTACGTCGCGAGTAGTGCAACGACCAAAATCATGCCGGCAAAGATCGTTTGTTGATATATATATATAAATATATATATATTATTATTATTGTAAGTATATATTTCGCACTCGATGCATCGGTTATGATGCAAGATCAAGCAACGGGTCCTGTGTTATAAAAATGTCCAAGAGAAATCAATAAATTGTCAATTTTATTAATCACGACGATTTTCTATCTGAAACTGAAGAGAGAGTGCGCGATATATTTCAGAAACTAATTGTACAAAATACCGCCAAAGTTTCTTTAATAAATTAAACATTATTACGACACACATACACACACACGCACACACACACTACCTACATGAGTACCATTAATCGTATCGATTTATATGATACATCGCGTCCAATCATATGTATACATTTATTTGTTCACTCGCTCGTTTCTTCGTAGACGTTTGTATATTTGTTAATTTAACGAATCATCTATTTATTTATCGATTACGGAATAACTTATCGAATTATTACATTATTAAATTATTACATTAAATACAATTTTCTTAAAGATATTCAACGGATTTTTACATCGGACCTTTACATCGCATCGAAGTGGAACCTGTGTGCTTCCTGAAGTTTCTCGATCTTGTCCTCCCTTCGCTCTTTCCAGTAGAGAGCGATGATAATCAAGGATATCAAACCACAGGTACCGGTCAACGCGGCAGCGCTAAGTAAAATTAATTTACTGGGTGTCACGAATAATTGGGCTTTCCATCGCCAAGGTTCCGCTATCGGGTTTGGAATTACCACCATTTGAGAATTGGGAATAATTTGCGGCCATTCTCGTGATTTTCCACCGACCTGTAAAGCAAATAATCTTGTATGAATCGTATAAAAAAATTTGTACGAATTGCTCGAAAAGATGATTTACCCCGATGGTGAGAGCGTCGACGAAATTGGGCGTTCTACCCAGACCAAAAGTCGTGTAAGGTAAATTGAGAGAGAAATGCGCGCTCTGCGGCAATTGAGCAGCAATCGCGTTCCGCGGACTGCCGTCTTGAGTGGTGGTTCGATAGGCTATCGATGGACCAGGAAGATTCGTTCCGTACGTTCTCTTTTTCTTGCCGAGCGAACCAGGAGAAATCGGATACATGCTGTTGTTGCGTCCTGTCAACACCATCACTTTGACAAAGTTAGCATCGTAATCTAAACTATTTTTAAACGCAGCCGTACGGTAAGTGTTGCTACTTTTCTCCAACTCAACCAGGATCACGTCTAAAATACCGTCTTGATAAAAATCATAAAACACCGCCATAGCGGTTTCATTGTGGAACGGATTCAACGCTTGCCACTTAACTTCGAATTTTCGAGCGAATCCAACGCATGAATCGCACGCGACGTTCTCCAATAGATAAGAACGTTTTTGTTTTCCATTGGTCGATTTTAATGTGGCTAACAAATCCGGATAACCGTCCATGTTGAAATCGCCGCCACGAAGAGTGATGGTATCGGTGTATCGTTGTCCATCAGGCTTCACGAAACCCCACAACACGTTATCCCCATCTCTGAAATTCACTTTGAGATTGTACCATTTATCGGATGTACCATGTACGTCGGAATACATCATGATCGTGCTATTCGTACACGCATCGTCGAAACATAGAGGCAGAAGCAAAGACATTTTGCCCGTTAATTCGACGTCCAAATAGAGCGTTTGTCCAAGCACGCCGTTAAAATTATCCAATGTTATGCCATAGGGGAAGGATATCAGTTTGTGAAATTGAAATCCTTGCTCGACTCCGTGCCAAATTTCAAAATATTTCTTCGTAGTGACAACTAGATCCGCTAAAAAGTCGTTATTTAAATCGAGATAAGCATTCGAGTGAGGTTGGCTGATCGGTGCATTTTGCGACGGGTTCATCGGTATAGCTGTCGGTGCTTTCCTGCTTTGATTGAACACCCAAAATGTACGCTTGTTCTCATCGTTCAAGCCAAATAAATCTATTATCATATCGCCATTATAATCAAGAGCTAATGGCTGACCCGTCATGTTGAGCAGAGGATGATTTTCGTTCGTGCAATTCAGCCGACCATTTCCACCCCATAGTATATATACGTGGGACAATTTCGTTTCCTTGTCGAACGTGATCACTAGAACGTCCATAAATACATCTCCATCAAAATCACCTGGCACCACACCAACGACGGTACGACGAAACGTGCAACTTAAGTCGAAGCTTGGTCGCAAAAGGGGCTCTTGTTCAGCGGCCAGAAAAATTTCAACGGTCGTACCATTTTTACGTAACATGAACACATCGGTCAATTCATCGGAATTAAAATCACCGAAAGCGGCTGGCATGCCGTCTAATACGTTTCCGAATACCGCAGAAGTAATATCGCTGCATCTCACCGTAATCGCGATTGCGATCACTTGTACAATTATCAATCCTATTTGCATTGCGTCTACTCTTTCTTATCTGCAATAAAAATTTTCATCTTTATCTTTATTTTTATTTTTATAATTTTTTCAATTAATGTTTTAAATCTTTTTCATAAAACAAACATAATACGAACATATGATTCAACCGTAAAAAACGTAATTACTTTAACGACGCAAAGATCATGTAAAACTAACCTAAAAATTTATATAGTTACTCGAAACAAATACAACGATTAAACAAGTTAACGCGAATATGACAAATATATTTGTTATATATTGAAAAATTTAACGTAAATCGGAATACTTGTAACTGTGTGAGAATAATAGAATAATACTTACCGTTGTAAATGAATCGCGAATATATATCAACCTTATTCATTCTGTTTTGATAATTGATCGATGACAGTAAGACCACAGATAAAGCATAGAATAGAATGTAACGTTTAACAGGACTTTGAGTCTCGTGTTCTGAAATACCGATCGTGCAAAAAAATTATAAGAATACTTATATATCCTTTACATACTATTATATATAGCGATAATACAGAAAGTCGATTTCCTTCATTTAAAAGTTGGAAAAGTAAAAAAAATCTATATATTCTTTACATAGAAAATAAATTCATACATATATAAAATATATATATAAATCTAACATGTATAAGAATGTAAATTATATATATATATACGATAGAAAAATTCATAGAAATAAATATGCATAAAATATATAAAAATGAAATGCTTGATTTTTGATCAAGAGACCAAATTAAAGAGACAATAAATCAAGTATCGAAGTCGTCTCTTGAATATATATATTTTGCGGAATATCTAGACAAGAAGAGAAAATAATGGGAAAAAGATAGAGATAGAGTAAAAATACTGGAATCAGCGTCATCTTCAGAGTGCCACAAATGATACACATAAAAGAACGACAGAAAAAAATAAAAGAGAGACAGACACAGAATTAGAATTGACTATTAGCACCATCTCTATCTAAAAATATACAACTTTTTTCTGAAGAAGCGTATTAATAGAGATAACGCTAATCTTCAATTCTTACGTTACATTATCCTGTTTTTGAAGAGATGCTTTTGATATTCAAGAGAGAGCGCCGTAAGGCGATTCTTATTCTATTTCTATCCTTTTTCCATTATTTTCTATCCTTACTTTCACTATGCGTTTCATTTACGGCATTCTACGAAGATGGCGCTGATTTCAATATTTTTTATTCCATTTCTGTCTTTGTCTCACTATTTTCTTTCCTTTTTTATATTTGCTTTGCAAAATTTATAGGCTTAAGAAACAGCTTCTATTATTTGATTAAGTTTATCGAACGTATCTTTTTATTGAGTTTAAAGAAGAAACGCAAACATTACGAGAAAATGTTTAATTATCATATTGATGATGAATCAAAGCCAGTTTTTTTTTAATCCAATGATTGATGGTGTAATTAGTATGTAAAAAGAATTGACATATAATTAGTGAAATGTCTAATCGAGAATATCAAAACGCATAGAAGTAATAAATATGGCATATTCATATTGCTGTGGTTTTATCAACTACTAGATGATTTTATCCAAATGATTGGTATAGACTTAGATATTTTTAAAATTAAAAATTAAAACGCAATTGTAGTTCCAAAAGGAAAACAAAGAAATATATCGACATCCTATTCATTTTGTTTATGATTATTATGCGCCAAGAACAAATATAGACAAGGAGACAATTATGGAAGAATACACGTAAAATAAAAATATTAAAGCTATCATCATTTTCAGAATGCTAATGTAAATGAAACACAACAAATAATGAGAGAGAAATTGATCATTTATCATCACAATATAGCAAAATAAGTTATGTGACTGATGACGTATGCTCGCATCATTCGCCATAGAATAGGAAATTTTCCGTGACGTGCGCGCTCACGTTAATCGCCACAGGATAGGATAATTTCCTAATTTCGGTATACAAACACGAGATGGCAGTAATCTTGAAATTTTTCAATCTTCGTCTAATTTACGAACAAAATATATATTTTTATATATTTTTATATTATCGTTATATCATCAATGGATGAATATTTCGTACATATTTTATACGAAATATCGTATGCATTATAACAGAATTATATAAATACGCGTTAAAAATTATTACTTAAATTTCATTTGTCACGCGTGTATTTCAATTTCAGTAATACTTTTTTAATTTTATTCCATTATTGCGAGTAAATAATAATGCATTTAACGTAAGTACGAATAATAAAGATTATATACTCCATAAACTGTGCTACAAGAATGCGTTAATAAAATAGATCGTGCATATTCGTCTATTTCAACCACGGACTATAGATACGTGTACATTCTATACATATTTTATACATATCTATAGTTTGCGATTGAAACGAACGAATATGTACCATCTCTTTTATTTAATTTTTTATTTTGTATGGAGATTTGATTTTTTAAAATTAATTAGATTAAATTGATTAAAAAGGATTAAATTAGGATAAAAAAATGAGTAGAAATTAAGCTAACCAATGACACGACGAATATAATTGTCGAACGACTATATTTTATTTACCCGTGTGTACATCATTATACTTTTATAATTTCGACAATATGAAAGACAATTACATACGGTCCCAAGAGATTGCATCAGTCTTGGCCGCTCAATAGTCACAAATATTTGTATAAAAATATCGATCGTTTTACGATTGTCTACATAAACATATCTCGAGAATTATTTCTCAAAATTTTGCGAATATAAATTTTTTTATCGTCGGTAACGCATGAATGCATACACGCACTTTGGCACATGCCAAGCACATATACACATAGCATACGTATATATATATACATATACATATATATATATGTATATATATGTATATACGTGATTAGTTACATACGATCTAACAATTAAAGTACAAAATCAATTTTGATTAAAGCAGCATTTAATCCATGATCACAATTTAAAATACCCTCACGCACGTGAAATTTAGAATTAATAATCGATTGCTTTTTTTTTTTTTTACTATAACAATGAAATAAAGTAAATCACGAATCTAGTAGTAACTTTGGACAAAGATATCGATGATATAATTAAGATAAAAAGATCACAAAAAGACGCAGGTACTTTAAACCGATTCCTGTCTGTTCAATCAAGAATATCATCAATACGATCAGAGATCGGTTAGACAAAAATATATATATATATAACAACGAACGGAATACGATTAGATAATTTGAAAGATATCGATACATTCTATGCTGGATGTCACGGACAAAGTTTAAATTTTGGCTTGAAGGCGAGGGTAGGAAATATTATTATCGCGTTCTTCTCTATCGAGCATCTTGCGTGCATATCGAATACGAACTTGCGTAAATTCAAAGGTAATCGATCGACGAGAAATACCCGTAACGATGACCTGCATGTACGGAAGTAAAAAGAAAGAGAAGCAAAATAAAGACAGATATTTTTGCTTTGGCGCTCAGTCGTACGACGATTATATCAATATGATGATGATGTTAATGCTGATGATGATGAATACTATTTCTATTACTACTACTATTACTGCTATTCCTAATAATAATAATAATAATAATAATTAATAATACCAACAATAATAACAACGATGATGATAATAATAATAATAATTAATAATAATAATAATAATAATAACAATAATTAAAAAAAGAAAATGCATTCCACTACAAATATAATTATTTTGAATGTTTTCTCTAACACGCTTAATACTACTCTCTCTCTCTCTCTATCTTTCTCTCCCTCTCTCTCACTCTCTTTTCTCTGTCTTTTTCTCTTTCTTCGTATCCTTTCATTCCATTTTGTACACATTTGCATAAATAAGAAGAAGAGGAGGAGCAAAAAAAAGTTGTCCAAGTCGTGCAATTCGATAGAAACCTATACGTAAAAATATGTACAATATTTATAAACCATTATTGTATTGCGTCACGTTATCAATAACGAATTCTCGAGTGTTTTCGCAATCGATCCGCCATATTTCTCGCGCTCGATGTCGATCTAACAATACAAAATGGCAGTTGCTCGCTACAACATATGGCAAGTAACGAACGAAGACGAAGACCGAAGAGATGCGAGGATATTTTCTCTAATACTGTTATCGTATTTCTCCGTTTCCTCGTATATAAATGGTATACGGACGTTATGCGTTTCGAACGCATCGCACTTTGCGCAAAAGCACGATTGATTGTGATACATCGAACACTACCTTTGATCAAGGAGAAAAAAAAAAGGGGGGGGAAGGAATGCGCGATCCATTCAAATTCAGTGTACCATACAGAAATAAGAGAAAATGAGAATTTGGATCGAACGTTCCTTCCGGCTTACGTTGCCAGCCGCATCTCTGTATCGTATCATATCGATTAGGAAATTAACGTGTCGATTTGATCTTTGTTACTCGTATCTTTGATCGAAAGGCACGTAATTTCGGCGATTAAATAAAAAAGAGAGAGAGAAAAAAAAAAAAAGGAAGATACTATAAAAAAATGTAAAATTATACCCGCTCTCTATTTTTCGTTCGCTCACTTTTTCTCACACGCTTCTCATTCTCTTCTTCTCTCTTCCCCGTGCCTCCCGACAAGCAAATGCATGCACAAACGTACGTACATAACCGAGGACACGTGTCTTTTCTTCAATTTTGCCCGTGGTTGTGGACGTAGGATCGTGATTAGATCACCTTACAAGCGGAAAATAATTTGCCTGCGTTTCAACTCGGCATACGAGCGAAGAACAAACGACTCCTCGCGTGCGCAGCAAAAAAGATGGAAAATAATAATTCGTTTCTCCTTTCTCGCATCTAGGATTTCGTCTAACGTTCAAGTGCATTCACGCGCGACTCCCGACGATGCTTCTTTCTTTTCTTTTCTTTCCCTTTATCGTTTCTCGCCAAATCAAATTTCCGATTCTCAGTTCAGAGATTACCGACCGAGATGAACGATAATAACAATAACAACCGACGGAGGAGAGAAGAAGCGAAGGAGACCGATCGAGGCGACCGTGGACGGATTATTCCTGCACGGTCGCGTTGAAAGAAAAAGAAAGAAAAAAAAACGAGAAAGGAAATGAGATTGACGCAGAAACGAAAAACACGCGGAGGAGGGCGCAAGAAGATAACGCTGCCTCGTCAATGTTGCGTTTCCGAAACAGTTTTGACGCATCGCAAGTCTTGTTTCTCGTGTTGCCTCTCTTCGTCCTTGTCGGGATTGTCCCAGAGTTGCCGCTGCCCCGAGCCGAATATCACGTAGAAGGTGGCGCAGGCGACGTAAACGCCGGCCGAGATCATGAAGACGAGCCTCCACTTCGCCTGAGTCGGCTGAAAAATGGGAAGAGAGAAATGGAATAACGGCGTTTCCATACCACAGCGGCTACTGTTCTGTTACTCACCGGCCCGACGATTATGTATCCGGCCGTGATCGGCGCCAGTAAGCCAGCCAGGTTGGCCAGGCAATTGGTGAAGGACATCAGAATGCCGGCAAACCTCGGCGAGATATCCAGATGATTTACTTTGAATCCGGAATAGATGCCGCCGTTGAGCCCTACGCCGACCGTGAGAATGGTCACGGTCAGCCAGGAATTGCATCCCGTGTAGGAGGCGGCCGCGAGGGCGATCGCCGGCCCGAACTGGCCGATGCTGTTGACGATTTTCCGCGTGAGCGTGTGGTTGAACCTTCCGCTGGAGATCATCCAGTCGGCCACGTGGGAGATCAACATGGAGAATATCCACATGGCCAGGTAAGGGAGGGCGGAAACGGTGCCGTTCTGAAACAAGGAACAATTGTAATCCTCGCGCCCCTCCTTCTCCTTCACCTTCTCCTTCACTTTACCGATTCGATGTCGAAGTTCAAGATCTGCTTCATGAATGTCGGCAGCTCGGTCATCAACGTCTCGTATCCGTAATTCTGGCCCATGTGCGCTATGAGGATGGCCCAGAACGGCAACGACGTGACGATCGAGAACCACGGCACCGGTGGGGACTGGCGAAACGGAGGGGTAATGTTAATCGGCTCGAGAGATTGGTTTGTCATTGTAACATTGAGGACTCACAGAGGCGCCGGCGTTGCCCCACAAGGCGCTCAGGATGTACTTCTTCTCGTCCTCGGCTATGCGAGGGTGGCTCTCCGGGTCCTCGTAGATCATGAGTAGAAACGCCACGCACCATACGGTGCCGACGGCGCCGAACACGTAAAAGATGGAGGGCCAGCCGCCGTCGAATCCGTGCCGGGACAGGACGCCGCTCAAAGGCATCGAAATAACAGTGCCGAACTGGGCGCCTGTGTTCGGGATACAAGATATACACGGAATATAGTGTACACATCGCACGTTTAATTTACACGTGAGTGAATTAAGAGAAGTAATAACAGAATGAGAAGAAGTGAGTAAGTGAGAAAGTGAAAAAGAAGGAGATGGAGGAGGGAGATGGGGGAGGGAGGTAGATTCGTTTTTCCGCTAGATCCCAGCAGTTTACCGTGGTGATAGACGCGACAAGGTCGAAAGAATCGGAAAGATATCGTCGAAACGAGCGAGCTTACCAGCGTATACGAAGGCTCCCATTCTACTACGTTCATTAGGCGGTATCCACTTGGCCAGCATCGCGTGTGTGCAAGGCACAATAGGACCCTGCAATAGGGATAATCCATTCCTAGGGGCAGGAAATACACCCGAACGATCAAAAAGCGTTCAACGAGAGAGATATTAAAGACTTTTCTATCCTTTCCGATCGGGTCGGTCGAATTGGGGGAGGGGGGGAGAAAAAAAAAGAAAAAAAAAAAAGGCGGGGGGAGGGCACGGTGCGATGCGAGATCGAAAGGAGACGCGATCGAGTCGCTTACCTCGCCCAAACCTTGGATAAATCGAACGATCATCAGCCAGTGGTAACCGGCACGTGCGGACACAGGGACCAGCAGTCCAAACATCGAATTGATCAGCATACCGATGCCAAGAAAGTATTTCGATCCGTAACGTTTCGCGAGTATTCCGAATGGTATTTGCGTGATGACGTAACCGTAGAAGAACGAGCTGAGCAAGTAACCCTGCATGGTGCTGTCCCAATGAAACTCTCCGTCATGGTTCTGTGACACAAGAAAGAAATACTGGCGATATTGGGAATTACACGCAGGATCGGTTGATTAATAAGGATCGATCGAGATGAGGAACGGAGGAAGCAGCGAGAAAATAATTTTGCTTGTCGTACTTACGGCCAAGGTGGAAGTATCGTTGCCCGCATTCTCGTGCGCGCTTTCTTTTTCGCACTCGTTCAACACAGGTTCCTTGCTCTCCGTGATGGAGGTGTGATTGACCATCGCCACGATCGCCACGGACATATTCGTCCTCATCACGTAAGCATTCGCCATGCCGAAGAACAGCATCAGAGTCACTATGTGACGCGACCCCACCAATGCTGCAACGTCGAGCGATCGTTAATTGAACGATTATTGTATATTTAATGATATAATGTGTCGGAAAGGAAAGGATTATCGATGTACGATCGACAGAATTCGAGAAGTCGAGTCGTTTCGCGACGACAGAAATTATTACGAAATTAAAATTCTGTATCTTTTATTACGCGAATTGGCCTTAAACGATCGTGATTTGCGTAACAATGGGAGAAAAACAAACGTTCCGTCGAAATAATGGAATGATAAACGGTGGCGCGCGATATTGAAAGGAGAAAAAAATGGAGGAATGAATGGGCGCGGGACGGCGAGACGCTGTCGTGGAAGGACACCAAGGACGCGGCAGTTTTATCCGCACGAGCGGACAAGGTCGAGCGGACAATCGCATCGCATCGATGGCGGCTGCCCATTGACGGAAAAGTGTCTCGCGACGCGGTTAGCCCTTTCTCCGATTTGGCAACCGCGATTCCGTCCATGCCCGACTCGTTCAAACTAGTTACGCATCGGTTATTTATAACGCGATGCTCCTGCGACGAGATGTCGAGATAATATTGCGACTTAATAATAGAATCGATGTAAGATTTATTTTTGTGCGAGGAGGAACGATTATCGTGACGATTTTTTTCTCAGGAATAGATAATATTATCAGTGGATGCCCGATTTTCGCTCAACGAGAAATTAAACGAGTTTATATATTCCTTGCACGCGCCACAATCCAAATTCGTCTCTGCATCGTTGTTCGTTTCCGCGAATTTCTCCCGGCGAAGCATGTAATGCTACATGAAAACGTATAAATATGTCACGAGTATATTTTTCGGTATATACGAACTTTGATCATCTTCCACCGTCCCGTCCCTCGTCCCGTTCAGTTTACGTTCTGCTGTTTGAACGTGATTCTCGTCGCGTCATTCATTCGTCAAGCGTAATTTACCGAAAGCAAATTCTCGATCGTGAGGGTTAAAGAGTCGCGCTTGATAATCGATCGAGCTAATCAAGCTTCTTTTGATATTTTCGATCGTATATATATATATATATATTTCACGCACGATCATCGTGTTCTTCTCGATTCTCCTTATTTCAAGCTGAGAATGCACGTGGTTAGCGATCATTGAGCACGTGGTCAATCGTATTCGGTGGAAATAACTTCGGCGAGCTATGTACCACGAGCTGACGTTATTGTCGTCCGTCTATTCGATATGAAGTAACGGCGGTTGTGAGGGAGTGGAGAAAGAGGCGCGGTCGAGTCGCGCACGTGACGCTTGGTCGCGCGATCTTTGCTGTGAATCGGTTCGTGTTTCGAGCCGTCGACTGCCAACCAAGTTACGTTGCCTCTATTCTCGATGTCAAGACTTGATCACAGAGTCGTGAAATCAAAGTCTGCAAACGGTCGCATACCTTTTCTATTCGTCATTCTTTGCGAATATTTTTTTCTTTCTCTATATACGAAAAAAAACGCAATTTTAAAACGCACGATCGAATGAATTGAAAAAAAAATGATTACAACATAAAACGCACACAGCAGACAGCACAAGCACGCGCACACGCGCGCGCGAGCGCGCGCGTTATTTCACGTCGTTTGTGCCTCTATGCTGATAATTTTTTAATATAACACCACGGTCGAGTCGAACTAGGAATAGAGCAATTTTCTTTTCTTTCTTCTTTTACCATTCGAGTTTTAAATTTGACGCGTCACACGTACGCGTAGTACACGTGTATACATATATACATATATATATATATACATACATACATATATATATATATATATATATAAAGAAGAGTAAAGGAAGAAAGGGAAAGGAAGAGAACATACCTCAGCGTAAATGAGGAAGAGAGCGAAGAATGACGGCGGGAGCACGTGGTTCGACGCGTGGTTTATAGGATACATCAAGTTTCGTAAACTAGTTTCGATCTATGACAGAGATACGACCTCGAGATTGGAGATAAGCAGAAACTCGGACAGAAAGTTGCGGAATTTCGAGGTCAAAGATTGCGCGAGGTTGACGTACTTTTACGTATTCGCGCAGGTGATTCCTCTTCCTCCAGGCCAGGTTGTTCCCACACAAGCACGTGGCCATTTCGTCCTCTATTCTCTCCATGAGGTCTGCCGTTGCCGTTCATTGCACGCTTGACACGCGCTCTACGCACACGCGACACGATACGGAAACGATATATCCGTTGGTTCGTTATTCGTGAATCGCGAATACGAAGGCTAAAGAAGATGTAGAAGCAAATACCAAGTTTCTGCAATTTCCGATTGGAGGATCCCCTGCTTCGAGTAGGTTGTCGCGAAGCGAGAGAAGACACTGTGTATAAGTGTATACTTGCGTGCCGCTTTCAACACAGAGATATAGAGTGGTTCGCTATGTTCTTCTTATTGGTAGTTGGGGAAAATCAACACTGTTGCGCGCAATCTTTCGGCAAACACCAGGCTCTTAGTTTGCACGATGACGACGACAAAGAAGACGACGGCGACAAAGATGATAATACCGCGACGATTCTTCCAAAATACTTGTTCGGGCGTTATCCAACACTCACTGTGCGACGATAATATCGGTTTCTCGTCGCTATGAATCGGTTGACGGTTTCGTGGTACACCGATAACGATGATTAACAACGATCCCGTGATCAGAAGCGAGCACGCACCTGCCTCTTTCTCTTTTTCTCCTTCATGCTAGTTCGCTCGGTGTGAAGCCGGGAACCATGGAACCCAACGGGGAATAGCGGGGAGCGGTGTGACGGAGCGAATCGTCCGAGCAATTAGGTCTTTTCGACCAATCGTCGCGCGAGCATTGTCAATCCCTTCCTCTCGTTGGACGCACCAGCGCCATCTGACGTTCACAACTCGATTCCACCAATCGGAGAATTGCGCGCGAACGCACCTTCCTCTTCGCGCTGTAATTTCGAATCGCATCGTCGACAATTTTGCGATCGATTCCCCCCCCTCGCGACAAATGTCTGCCCCGAGAATATTCGTTCGAATTCCGTGCTGTTTTTTGCAAGGATCCTTCACTTTTCCGACTTACGATTCGCAATGTGTTTTCTTTTTAAGTATAAATAAATATTATATATACCGGTCGAGACAAAACATTCTCGTCCTCGAGTATCTACGTAAGGAAATTACGTAATCAGAAAAAATTGTCGGCAAAATTATCGCTTTATTCGCCGCCTACGTACGATATGATTGCTATTGCTTATCTTAGCGATCAACGAGATATCGTAATCCTCACGTAACCCTTGGAATTTCTTATCTTTCTAATCACGATGATAATTGAAAATGCCATAATCGCGATCACGTCATGCGCTAGATTATTACTTATTAACGAGGATCTGTTACTCAAGATTGAAAAAATATTATCGTCTCTTTTTTTCTTTTTTTCTTTTCTTTTTTTTTTTTTTCCCCCCCCCCACTATCCAGTCCAATGAATTTTCTGTGTATCATGATGAAACTTGAGAAATACGATGAGTCATAATATCGTTAAGACGCTCGTATCCCATTTATTTAACAAAACATTGATTCGACGATTAACAACAAGGTCGCGCCGATATTTCATTTACGAGCGTAATTTAATGAAACGTTGCAAGCATTTCGTCGATGACTTTCACGTTTCGTGTCGAACGAAGTGTCGCGTCATAGATTCCCTGAAATCGAACGAAGCGATATATTTACTTACAGCTAGGGATATTCGAACGTTTAAAAATTTGTATTAACCGCGTCATCGAGTTGCGAAAATAAAAGATACGCGATGGGTTATTGATAGCATCGTGGATATCGCGTGCCAAAAATCTATTGCATTACGAGCACGTGCGATAAGTGCGTGCGAAACACGCGTATCGAGTAGTATCGACCATTCGACACTCGAATATATTTCCCCGTCGTTTGTCCCCAACGAACGAACGAACGAACGTACGAACGAATTCGATTTTTGGACATAATTATTTAATTATTACATCGGCGATCATCGAAATAGAGAGTCATGATTTTCAAGAAATACGTAATACGTTTCCTATTTTTTATCCTATCGTTACGTAACAATTCGTACGATTCAAATTCGATAACGCGTCGATAAGGAAGAATCGACGCGTTATCTATTACCAACTATTGGACGAAACGAAAGTTCGTTTCGAACGAGCGTCGGTCGGTAATAAAAACGTAATTTTGTTTTTTTTTTTTTATCGACCAAGAGATCTCTAGATATCTACGCTCGATAATTAAGATGACGAATCAATCGCGTATCGGATATCATTTTTTTTTTCAAATTTTCGAATCGTTTCGACAGGTAAAAACGATGGTTGACTCGATTTAAAATAATTTCCTCTTTGGCTACAAGCTAACTCGATGTGCTCGTTTATCTCGATATCAGGTATGCACCCGTGTGTGTCAACAGGAAACGCTTCGGCCCCTAAACGCGTTATTCACTTAGTAAAGTGGAAAATAACGTCCGCCTCGAGCGGAGAACGAAATAACGTGCACGCGCGAACGTAACTGCGCCGGAAGCTTTCGACGAAGCTCGAAATTGAAAGTAATGCGTCCGCTTTGGGAAAATAGTGACGAGTGGAAAGGATCTCTTCGTTTTGGCACGAGGACGGCGTAAATCTCTCCTTCCTTCGATCTCCTTCCTGCGATTTTCGCGATTTCATACATCGTTCTGTTGAACCAAACAGACGAGATAGCCGGTCATATCTGTACGTATGCTAGTTGATATTTGCGATTGGAAATCCCACATGATCATAACCATCTGTTATCGACGCGAGGGAATTTTTATTCGCGCTAGGATCGATCATACGACGATTATTGGAATTCCGCGCCGATTCCTCGCTCAACCGATCAATTGTTTTCCGCCTGGTCGCCCCTTTGCTATTGGTTACACTTTTGTTATTCGTTCGCTAGTTCGCTCGGAGAAAACACGATTACGGAGGAGAGCGCGGGTAATGTTTTATTCACAAGAACTAGACGTAGGAGCGACCGAACGAGCGAATGTCTATTCCCTCTTCGCTGTTCGAGCAGTGTTATCGAATATGAAAAGATAATCGATCCGCTCGATCGTCGGCCCCGAGATATTATTTAAACATTATTCGGGGATTAGAAATCGGAAAAACACCGTGGAAAGTTGAACGAAAGCAGCGGTTCCATTCCAGCGGAGGCAAAATTGATCGCGAAAGTTTTCTCGCGTATTTCGCCAAACACCTACGCTCGCTCGTTACGGCTATAACGATTTTCAAACCGGATCGAACGAGTTATCCATCGGTGCTCGTTCATTCCGGTTTTCCTCGTGCCCCACATCGTTTCGAGGCTCGCGGTTCGCGACTCGTCGCGCGCGTTTTCGCAGCTGCGAGAGCGAGGGGTGAAGCCGAGTTAGAGTAGATCGTCGACTCGATAGGAAGCGACTTGCTTCGCCTTCGTTTCGAAATCGATGTCCACTTCGAGATAACCATCGCTGTTCCATCGTTGCTCGCACGTGCGACGATTAGAGGAAAGGAACGAGACCACGTTGCGTCGTCGGGACGGGGACGAGAAAGAATGTTCGGATAAGATATCTTCTTCTCGTAATTGAAAAATAAGAAAGAAGTTAGCGATAATTGGCAAATATGCGCGAATACGCGTTTCAAAGTTCATCGATTCGATGGAGAGAAAGAAAAGAAAAAAGAAGAGGAAAAAATCCGGAAAAAGAGAACGAGGCGCGTTACAGGGGGGGGAGGGGTTTTCCTCGATCGATTCGAAAAGATCGGCCTTGATCGCATCTGGACCGTGTGCGATATCCTTGGAACACGGTCGAGTCGTTACCGCGGTATATAGCACAGCTCTGTACCGCTCGTTCGATCGAACGTAATCCGCCTTTGTGTATCGCGTCGAGGATTAACGCGAAAAACGATAAAACCACGCTCGCGTATCTTTTTCTTGGAAAGGAAAATTTATTTTCGAGCGACACAATAGCGCGACTTCCCCTCCCCCCGCACGGAGCCAGCCTCCCGCAAGGCACGTACCTATCGTTAATTTCACCATAATTCTTAAAATGTCAAGGTGATTACGCGAGATAGCGAAACACGTCTCGACGTTTCGTTCGTTGTAACGTTGTTGTACCTACACTACTACCACTACTACTGGTACCATTATCACGTCTGAAAAACTCGGGGACTCGCGAGCGACGAAATTTTGGAGACCTCCCTTTCGTTCTCCTCTCCGCTTTAACCGGCGATTCTTTCGAATCGGCGGTACAACTCGACGTAACGACACAACGACGTACACGGGGTTATGCAAATACCCGTGTACCTAACGCTTCTCGTTACGTAAAACGGACACGAAGCACGCATTCACGATCCGAGTCCGGTGTAGTTTCTCCTTTCTACCTTTACCTGTTTACCGTCGTATTCGGGCAACGGAAACACGGCGAGTAAACGGATCGATATTCGACGAAGCGGAAACGAAAACGAATATCCACCGGTGGATACGCGCGTATACGTGTATACACATATACATGTACATGTGTACATATGTATACGTACAGGCAAACATACGTATATATAGGAAAAACGAGACTCACCGGATGGCGCGGGAACTTGGGTCTCGAACACCTCCGCAGGTTTCTTGAGATCGGACTTGCGGTCCACGGGGATCCCGTTCTTGGACATTTGGCCGCTCGAAGGGATCCGTCAAATCGTTGCGTTCGATAAACTCGATCGAATTTCCCCACGAAGCGGTGGTGCGAAGGTGGTGCGAAGGAAAGCGAACGGCCGCCGAAGTGTGACGCGTCGCGTCGCTCTCGCAGCTACTGTTGGAAACGGTGCCGAACTCGCGACACTTAGCCGCGAACACCTAGTGGACGTCGACCAATTAGAACACGCGATTCGAACCCCACCGATCGCCTCCCTCCCCCACGCGTCGATATCGCCTCTCCCGAATCGGATCGTCGCCACGGGAAATCAAAGAATTTCGCCTCCTCGAAATTCGTTTTCCATTCTCTCTCTCTCTATCTCTCGATCCCCGCCTCGACCTCGTGCTCACACCGCGTTTTCCAAACACCAGATGATCCATAATTATTCGCGTGACCCAAATCGCGAAAACTCGATCGAGACTTTCTTCCATTTACAGCATGAGATCAAGCTACGATTTATCGCGTATTCCGAACACGGGTTCGTGTTCCATCTCCCCGTTTAAACAAAGAGAGAGAGAGAGAGAGAGGGGAGAGAGAATGAGTGAATCGAGACGAAGGATCGACAAACTCGTCGTCGATTCATGATGCACTCGTGATGCGCGAGCGAGCTTTCGCCCAAATCCAATGTAATCCCGTGCACGCGCAACCGATAGAAGACGCGATGCGATTGGTGGGACGGTCGTAAAGCCTGGCCGTTTAACTCGAGCGGACGAACGAGCGGCCGTCGATTAGGACTGCGCGGTGGGCTCGACGCACGTGTCAATCACTAACTCGTCACGCGATACACCGATGAGAGAGGACCGCGCGCAAGGTCTCTTGGCGAGATGGCTTCCAGGTGATATACCCCTCGCGCTCATCCTCCTGCCACGCGCCGTTTCTACCCGATATCATCTCTCCACTCGTCTCCACGACTTCGATTACTATTTTTCTCCGGATAAATTGCCTCTTCTCAACCTCTAATCGCCTCGATCGGAGATGTTTATCGCTACGACTCGCCGATTTATCGATCGGAAATACGAGTAGCTACTTCACGCCTCTATTCTCGATTTACGTGTCGTTCGCACGGATACGCCGTCGTATAACGTTGTATCACGAGCTTCGGAAATGTCCTTCGTCTACCTAATAATTTCCTCGGAGCGGAAAAAATTAGAAACGAAATTGCAGCGTCGGCTAGCATCGTATCGATTCAACTCTCTCTGGTATTATCTATTCGACAACTTGTATTTTTCTCCGAATACGATCCGCTGAATATTTTAGATATGTAACGGACGTGTGTACGTGCGCGCAAAGTCCGAAAGTTTTCCGAATCAGTCATCGCACGATTATTCCTTCGAACGATATGCTTCTCGTCCCGCGAATTCTTCGCTCGTTCGCCGCGATCGTTATTATTCGGGGAACGCTTGCGTTCGACTCGTTGGACCGATTACTCGAGGACGCGATCCCCATTCTATTTCCACCGGTCAGAATGTCGTTGCATCTTTGTCGACTCGGGCAAGGTAAGAAGAGAGAAGACGCGAACCAGCAAGACGATTTAATTCAAAATGATTTCACACGCGTAAAACTTTTACATTTTTAATATCTTGATTATCGTATCAATCGATCATTACACGTAAAGAGGAATTCACTCACCAAGCCAATTTATTCCAAGTATAATAAATATTCGAATTATCGCATCGATCCGAGTATTTGCAAAAAGTTAATCGCTTTGATTCCGCAGAGGATGCGATCGAATTATCAAAGAAGATGTCGAGCAAGCGTTTCATTCACGAGATTCGTCGGGAACTCGATGGATTCGCGACACGGACGCACGATATTTGGGAGCATCGAGATTTGCACGTGTTGGATTTGAATTGCGATTACGCGATTCCATTGTTGCGAGCGGTGCGTATATATATATGTATTCTCGAGAATCCTGAAACTGGACCGATGAGTCACGATTCGATTCGCAGGCGAACGAGACGGGCATGTTCTCCGCGCCGATGAAATGGCTGCTGCTTCGAGATCGACCGTCGGTCGATGGAGATTCGACGGACGAGAGGGAAACGTTGAAAAACATGGCCGTGTATCCGGACAGCGAAGTGATCGTAACGAAAAAGAGAGCGAACGGTGTCGTGGAGATAAGCTCCGTGTACAGGCCGAGTCGTTTCCACGAGGCGATCGAGGAGGATCGAGGAAACTGGACGATCGAACGTGGCGTGAGAATGCGAAATCTATATCCCTCGTCGCGACGAAGAAGAGACCTTCGACGCACGCCTTTGAAATCCTGTCTCGTGGTATTTCCTCTGATTATATCGATCGATCACGAGCTCACTTTAGGGATTAGCGAACGTACACGTGCAAAGCTTCGTTCGTTTCACTTTGGATTATAAAGTAATTGACTCGGTCGATAAATACGACGCGATAAGTCGATCGATAAGATATCGTCTCTGGAAGAAAGATCGGAGGAAACAAAGAGATTCGGAATGATTCTCGAAAGAACGCGATGCGTTCGCTGATCCGTTCGGTAAAGTGGAAAATTTACAGACGTGGACGAATAAATCACTCTCTCACCACTCGTAGATGACCGATCCCGATACGATCAACCATTTAACTGATTACGAAAATAAGCATATAGATCCAGTTACGAAGGCCAATTATCCTTGGATAATGCACATAGCGAATCGAATGAACGCAACGTGAGTCGTTCCTTCCTCTCTCTCTTTCTCTCTCTCTCTCGCTCCGTCTGGCGAGTCGTATCTTTAAACTTGATTGTTTAGAATTAGCTTTCGCGTAACGGATAGCTGGGGATATAGAAGCGAGAACGGTACGTGGAGTGGTATGACGGGGATGTTGCAACGTAGGGAAATCGACATAGGCGGGACGGGAACTTTCTTTATTCCACAACGTATCGGTGTGGTGGATTATATACAACTTTACACGCACACCAGGTAACCTCTTTTTCGCGCTTCTTCACGTAACTAGCGTAATTACTTTGACCGACTGTATATTTACGTCACCATAGAGCATGCTTCATCTTTCGTCAACCTTTGCTGTCCACCGTCAGCAACATATTCACTCTACCGTTCCAACGATCCGTTTGGATAGCGATCGCAGTTTTCCTCTTGCTGCTACTCGTATTGCTCTGTTTCTCCACCAAGTGGGAGTATCGAAGGGGTGCATCAGCGAACACGGCTCGATATTGGCAACAATTCAATCCAACCGAACAAACGGTTAGCGATAATTTGATGGTTGTATTGGGAGCGATCGCGCAACAAGGTAACCGATCGCGTTACGAACTATTATATATATATATTTGTCATTCCTTCTCCGCCGAATCCTTCTTTTCTTCGTTTCAGGCAGTGATGGGGAAAATTTAATGCTCGAAGTTACGAATAAAGTTGCTTCGATAAGTTATTTCGATAATTTATTCGAAATATAACAATAATTGCAAAAACTGCGGTGTCAAACGGCTGACAATTATGTATAAAAGGCGGATCAATGTTATTTAAGTAACTTTATTTAGTTATTTAAAGTAACTTTATTCGAAATTTCGAACCAGTTACTTTTTCAACGGGTTATAATAAGTTAACCTAATCTGAGCTAACCTAACTTTTATCGACTCTGGTTTCAGGATATTCTTACGAGCCGTATCGCGTTCCCTCGAGAATCGTTACCTTGATGCTTTTGATCGCAGCGCTCAATTTGTACGCCTCTTACACGGCAAACATCGTCGCTTTGCTTCAATCGACCACCGACTCTATCAAAACGCCGGCCGATCTGTTGCACAGTCCGTTGAAATTGGGCGCTCAAGACGTGGTATACAGCCGGCATTATTTCAAGGTACCGCTTGAGATTTTGAAAAAATTCGATTTTTTCCACGCGTACGATCGAAATCTCCGTCTTGATCGATACGCAGAGTTTTCAAGATCCGATACGAAGAGCGATAGTCGAGCAAAAGATCGAGCCGAAGGGTCAAAACGGTTCGTGGATGTCGGTCGAGGAAGGTGCACGCCGCGTCAGAAACGAACTGTTTGCGTTTCACGCGGAACGAGGCGCCCTCTACAAAATTATGCAGGAAACGTATTACGAGGAGGAGAAATGTGGGATCATGGAGATAGACGTAATGAACATGTTGGATCCGCTTCTGGTCATTCAAACTCGATCCCCGTATTTAGAGATCGTCAAGAACGCGTAAGATAAGATAGAAACGGCATGCGAGCGAGTAAATGATTTATACATGTATATATGTATATCGGTTACACTTTTAGTTCGTTTTCGCAGAGCTCTTCTATTGAGAGAAACCGGGCTCAAAGTTCGCGAAGACATCCGATTGTACACGAACAAGCCCGAGTGCCACGAACGGAAGAGCTTCGTTAGAATAGGCTTCACCGAGTGTTACTTCGCGCTGGTCGCGTTAGGTTACGGGACGCTTCTCAGTCTCGTCGTGTTGGCGGTCGAAGTCGTTTGGCATAAAAAAGTCCAGCAAGTTCGTCGGGATCGAACATCGAGGAGTAACAATGACGCCATGAATATCGCGACGTGGAGCAAAGCTGTCCCATTCGAATTCGAATTTGAGAAGGAGGACGAGCATCCGATGACGAGAGGGGGGATTCGATCGATAACTCGATTCGATTCGATGAACCTACGTAAAAACGTAAATGAATGATATTTTTTTTTTTCCAATTATAAACTAGTTCCGTGTATACGTACAAACGAGTTAAGCAGTGGACGGTAAAAAGTGTTGATAATAATTCTTGGTAAATTCTAGCATGAGGTCGAGGGTGCACTCGGGTAAATCTTCGACGCACTTGGCAGGATTGCCGGCGAAACGAGTGAACGAGGGAACTACGGTCTCCGGTGGAACTACAGCTCCATCCTCGATGTAACAACAATCCTTCAAGACGCACCTCCTTCCCTGCGTAGTTGAAAGAGCACTTACGATTCTCTCTCTCTCTATCTCTCTCTCTCTTTTTCTTTGTGTATTTATATACGTACGAATAAATTCTTATGTTTGCGCATGATATATCGATACGTACGATCACCGCATTTTTTCCAATGTATATGTAAGAACCGACGATGGCTGCGTTAACCACTGCTCTTTCTCCTACGAAAACGTGGTCACCCATCGTCAGAGGGAAGAAGGCAACGCTGAGGAAACGAGACGAACGAATATGTACATTGTTAACGTATCGATTACGAATTGATCGAATCGATCGATTACCAACCCTCTGCTGAATTTTTTGAACGGCGGCCTTATGATGGCGTTCTTACTGATGATACAATAACGTCCCGTTCTCACGTTCGCCAAATCGCCTCTGATAATAGCATCCGATTGTACGATCACTTTTCCGTGCAACACGATATTTTGCGATCCGCATAACACCGTCTGTCTGCTCACTTTATTCCCCGATGCCTGAAAAACATCAAAATCGAAAGAGAGGAAGATGAAAGAAGAGGTTAGGTCATATTCTTTCTCGTCATTGTCACGAATACTGTTCAACGTTTTTCGATCGTTTACTTACCGTTTCCACGTATTCCGCCTTGCTGTAGTAAACGTCTTGCGGTTCCATATCGTTGCTCGTAACTTTGTCCAACTTTCCTCGTCGCTTCGAAGAAGAAACATCGATCGAAGTCGGAGCGCATACACTCCGTTGTATGTCAACGACGCACGTACTTCACTCTGTAAAGTTTCGCCATCTACCAATGAGATGGACTAACTAACGGAGCCGCAGCGGTAAATACGATTTTCAAGATCAGAATCGAACCATTCGTTAATAATCGCGAGATATAACGTTGAATCGAAGAAGAGAGAAAAAAAGGGGGAAGGAAAAAAAAAAAAGGAAAGAAAGAAAATGATCTGAAAATCGCTCGATCTGTTGAAAATTTCAATCGAACGAATATAATAATTCCGACCTTGATTACGTAACGATCGACTCGAGCACGATGTTATGACGCAATGGTTCCATGGTAACGATGGAGGAAACAGAGGGAGGTAAGTGTCGCGTTTTCTGTCATTCAAGATAGAACGATGTCGTTGTTCAAGACGAAAGAATGGTGGCAAACGAGATGCGGAGCGAACGAGAGTTTCGACAGGCACAGCTTGATGGCAGCGCCGTTATTCGGGAAAGAAAGGCACCACGATATCATCGTGGTGACTAGTCACGATGGTTACCTAAGGATGTACGACCCGTCCTCTCAATGGATAGACGAAACGAAATCGCCGACCAACTACAAATCGACCGATCTCATGATCGAGATGCGAGTCGGCGATTGCATCGTGGACGTTAAAACGGGCAAATTCGTTTCGTGAGTAGTACACGAGTGTTCGAAACAATCGAAGGTTAATTTAAACAATTGCAGGGGATCGCAGGATCTGCGGCTAGCCGTATTGACCGATTCAAAGCTGCTCGTCTACGATATGATTCTGATCCAAGGATCTGAAACCGAATACGGTACTATTCTTTCTCCCTCTCCCTGCCCATTTTCGTACTATATGCGATATACATCTCAATCTAGATGCGACTAGAAAATATATTTTCCCACAAGTTTTAAAAGTAAGAAAAGTGTACATACAATAATTTATTATCGGCAATGTTGAAACGCTGTATAAGACAAGGATAAAAATACGTTATATTTTCTTTTGTAAATTAAGGTATATACGTGTATATATATATATATATATATAGATGTGTCGAGACGATCGTTGAAAAAGTATTGGCGAGATAGCTAATTTTTCTCTCGGTCGTCTCGGATGGAATATAGGGAGCGTTTCGATCGACAGGGGATAGATGCGAGTTGAGGATCAATTACGAGCATCGATTGCCGAGGTTCCCGGCCTCGTTGACGGTTGGGCCGTTCGGCGGGGTCCGCGGCAGGGATTTTTTCTGCGTTCAATGCCTGGACGGCACCCTTTTGTTCTACGAGCAAGAGGTGTTCGCGTTCAGCCAGACGACGAGGAATCAGTTGTTGGCCGAGCCGATCGTCTACGTATCCCGATACGATCTCTTCGTGGCCGCTACCTCCTCCTGGATACTCGAATGTCACAGGCAGGTGGATTAGCTTTCTAGCTAGCTCGGGAAAGAGGAAAAACTTAGAACCCCGTTTGTCCAGGTATCAAAGCATGGCCGAGTGGTCGAGGATCGGGCGCGAAGACGGCGTTGGGGAGGGGCATGGAAGATCCAGCAGCAGTTTGGAACCGGATTGGACGTTCAACATCGGTGAACCGATCCTCGGCATCGAGACTGTCACTTTGACCAGTTTCGAGATCGGGATCGTGGTACTCGGCGAGAGACACCTCTATTGTCTAAAGGACAACTGCGCCTCGATCAAATACGCCAAGAGGCTCGAGTACAGGCCCGTCTGTTCTCGAGCTTACGTAATCGGTAAAAAATAACAATAACAAATTCGACGAACCCCGAACGACGAAGAGGATATTGTTACGTGTCTTTCGTCGTTCTTATGCTCTTCCTTCGTTACTGGAGGCCCGTTTTTCAGAGCCGGACGGGAAATTGATGGTGCTGGTGATCGCCGACACGGGTACTCTGATGATCTACGAGGGGACGACACTGAAATGGTCGGCGCAGTTGCCGTTCACGCCTGTCGCCGTGGCCAGGGCCCAACTTCGGGTGAGTGGGGTGGAGATAGAGGAGGAGGCGAAACTTTTGCGCGCGCTATTTTTCAGCACTTGGAGGGCGCTGTAGTCGTTCTGTCGGCGGACGGCCGGTTGGAGGCTTGCTACCTCGGCTCGGAGCCGAGTTTGTTCGTCGCCCCCCCTCTCCACCCGCGCGGCTACGATTACACGGCCGCTGAACGAGAATTGTCGAAGCTGCGAGAGGGCGCGCGCGCGAGGAAGGGTAAGGTGTACTAGTTTCCTAGTTTTCACGAATCGATCGCCATGTTTTTCTCGAGGATCAGAGGATCGAACCAGCGACGCTGGGGCGGAGGCGGAGCTCGCGGTGACGGTAAACGCATCCATGGACTCAGCGGATTGCACGTCGCCCGTTTGCGAGCTCGTCGTGCAATTGTCCTCGTACGCTGTTCTCCGCGACGTTCAGGTCTGCGTCCACGTTTCCAAACCTTTGCTCGCCAACGTCGATTTCTACACCGTGGCCAACCTCTGTGAGCGAATCTCCCCCTCCAATTCGGCGTGTATCTTGTATCATCGTATCAACCCCTCGTCGAATTTTTAACTCGATTTTCAGGCGAGAGCCACTCGAGGAGGACGGTGGTGAGCGTGGAAGGGGATTGGCCGTCGTACACGATGGACGCGACCGTGGTGGTCACGTATAGGACGGACGAGGGTGTGCTGCGAGCCGTGAGAAAAATCGGACAAATACCGATAAAAGCGACGTTGAGAAGCTGCCCGCCCGAGAAATCCTCCTCCTTCGTGACCGTGATCAACGCTCCGTCGATCCTCCCCTTCACACAATTGTTTCCCGGTATAATGACAATAATTTCAAAGAAATTTTTCATCTCAAGGATCGAGAAAGGATCGTTTTCCCATCGGTGAAATTTAATAACAGTTGAATAATAAAAGTAATAAAAGTCACCTCGATAATTTCGAATCGCTCGAATAACGCCAAGCGTGGTCGAGATAACGTGGAAGAGGCAGATCGAGCGTAATAAGCTAAGATATAATATAATATATACATATATAGATATTACTCAAGCAAATTTAAATAAGTTAATTATTCGAAATTTTTAATCGAATACCTTTCTCCGTGTGCATCGACGGTGCATAGAATTCGCATGGGCGGACGGATCGGCGCAGAGGCAAGGCTGGAACGCGGTGGGGCTCGGCCACGTGAATTCGGATCGCAGGGTAACAGTGGTGTCCAGCGTGGCCAATAATCGTTACCGCGTCCAGTCGAGCGACGGGTCGTCCTCGACCTTGGTCGTGCGCCGGTTGATCGACGGATCGGCGAGGAGGAAGGGAGAGGGGGGGAGTGTAGGGGCGAACGCAGGGCAGAATCACGTTCGATCGGTGCAGCAGAGGATGGACGATCATTTCGCGGCTCGGCGCGAGATCGAGGCGACAACGGTAAGATATGGAGGCGAGGCGAGTTCCGTTTACACGCACGTTTCCGTTTTCGAGGGTAGAACGAGATCGGATTGTTGGTCAATCAGTTGAGGGGTGTCGCGAGAAAGATGGTGAGGATCGTGAGAGAGAGGAACGAGCGATCGTTGACCGACACCGGGCTACCCTTCCTCTTCGAGACCACGTGCAGCTCCATCTTCGCGCGGCTCGAGGATCTGGCCAAGGCACGAGCGGTAAGCCGAGCCCGATCACGTTAAATCACTCGTTATATTCGAGTTGTTGAAATATTCAGAGGCGAGAGCGAAGCGGGCACGAGCTTCGATGCAACGTGGAGTTGTTGTTGGCGTTGTTACGATCGAACGCGGCCGAGGACAAGTACGAGGCGCTAAGGGCGGCTGTAGGATTCGAGCCGTCCGACCGAACGGTGGGTAAAACAGGATTCTCCCTTATCCGTGTATAATTTGTACGTAATCGAGTTCGATTGCAAAAGGATTGGGAGGAGATCGCGAACGCGGGGCTGGCCGCGTTGCTCAAGTCCGTGTCGAGAAAGGGCGGTGGATTCTCGGAGACGAGATCGTGCACGTGGACCGGCTTGGTTCCCGTAACGTCCGAGAGAGAGATGGCGAAACTGAAGACTCGGCTGAGCCACGCGATAGGACGGCTCGGTGCCTCGAGGGAGTCGGACATCGCGGAGATCGAGAGCAACGATTTTCCTGCAGAATCGGCGTAGCCGAAGAAGAAACCGAGGCCGAGTGATTCGTCGCCGTGATTCATCGTGGCGCCGCGATTCCGCTTTCCCGACTGGTTAATTAATGGCGAGGATGACGGCGAAGCGAACGAAGAGAGAGAGAGAGAGAGAGATCGGAGGTCTCCGTTTCTCTCGAACGCGATGATTCAATCGGTCAAGAGAAGCAGAGACGCTACTTTTTCCCTTCGCTCGCCCGTGTTGCGGATCGCGCGGAAACGCGGTGGTTTCCGATCGCGAGGGGGCGATCGATCGGCCAGGGTTAAAAAGGAGGACGGAAAACGAGCGATTGTAACCGCCTCCGGAAGCGATTGATTGCGAACGCCGCTAATTAGCTCGCCATATACCGATAAAACCTGCCCCTTGCCTCTTCGCCTCCTCGCGCGCACGCGGCGAGCGAGAACGGCTTCGAGTCCCTCCTCTCTCTCCTCCTCCTCCTTCGCCGCCGCCTTCTGCCAAGCAGGATACGCGGCTCGTTTCCGGAAACGCGATCGAGATTACGCGCCGACCATACGCCGCAACCTTCTTCCTTTTTCACGGCTCGAGATTGCGTCGCAATCCGATCCCAACAACTCTCCCGAGTTTCAATTTCGAACAGGAATTTCGTGGAATTTGGAAATTCCCTTCGATTTCATCGTTCCGATCGTTTTTCTTGCGAATCGCGGCCGATCTCTCCGGCAACGGTCGGATGCCCAAGACGAGAGAGAAAGCGACGTTTTATGGACGTTAACGGATCCATAAATCATCGGTAGGCATCGGCAGTGGTCGAGGACTCGAGAAAGATAAGATCGAACGAGAACGCGTTAAACGACGATTAGCAACGGTGGTCCAAGGTCGAGAAGCGAACGGCCTGTAAACGGGTGATGATTCGTGGAAAACCGAGAGGTTGCGTCGTAGAATTGGAAAAGAAAATAAATTTCGAGTCAGAAATGGCCGTGTCTGTTCAACGTTCGAGCCCCGTTTATTTCGAATAAATATCCCGATCGGACTATGTTTACGATTCGAGCGTTTCGTGTATACTTTGCTAGCGTCGGTCGCGCTACGCTATTGGGAGGGAGGGGAAGGGGGCGAAGGAGCGGGAGGAGGAGGAGTAATGGACGACGAAACGCTCGTTTCGAAAGAGTCGAGATATCGCTCGCGGGGCAACGATATACCCGCTTACTCTTCAGCCTCGACGTCTTCGCGTCGACACGTAGCGACCGATTCGAAGGAAACGTCTCGCGTCGTAAGCGAAATTTCTCCAGGGACCGTGCCATTCGAGATTTTCACACGACCTTGGGCTCGTTACTCTCGAAAGAAAGCAAAAGCGATTGCGTCCCTCTTTCACCTTTTCATCTTTGTACCACGCGATATTTTCTTCACGAGTCCAGCTTTGTAACGATATAATAAAGAATTGAATTTGAAGGAAAGATAAAATTGATTTCCATTTGCATCGATTTCCCACTGTCATAATGATTTGCATTTCCACGAACAATGGCAATGAGGTGGAAAGGTAGAAAGCTCGATAAATAGATAGATAGGTAGATGGACGGATAGATAGATAGATAGATAGATAAGTAGATAGGCAAGCAGGTAGGTAGGTAGGTAGATAGATAGGTAGGTAGGTAGATAGGTAGGTAGAGAGGTAGGTAGATAAGTAGATAGGTAGTACTTGCTAGGAACGTAAAATACTCGGTGGTCGGCGGTCAAGAAGAGCAGAAAAGTACTGTCGATAAACATCTTCGATATGTACAATAGCCGAGAAAGTAAGCAAGCGTCTCGGCCAAGTCGGCCTCGGAAGAAGAAAGAAAGAGGTGCGTTTTTCTTTTCGCGTTTCGACTCGAATCGATGGAGTAGAAATCGTTAATGGTATCGAGGTTAACGCTCGCGTTGCTTCGAGACGAGAACGCTGTTTGCGCGGGATCCTTGATATGCCGACACCGGATATCTCGTAAAAACGCGGTATTATTGAATGCGCGCGGACCGATACCGATTATCGAAGTGGAACACCGTGGATAGAATGGCCGTTATTATCGAAAATTGGTCGGAGACGGATTCTCGTTTGGAATCTCGTCGGATCTTCGTTCTTCGCGTTTCAACGATCGGTATTTTCCAGCTTGGTATTCCGATCGAGCGCAGAGACAATCGCGATAGCCTCGCTTCTTTTCCTTCCCTTTCCTCTCTTCCCGCCACCTCCACTGTCGGATAAAAAAACTTTTTCTTCTTCTTCTTCTTTTTACTCTTCCTCCTCGTCCCTCTTCTTTCCACCTTTCTCGGCCGGTTCTCGGCCGTCTATCTTATCAGCAGTGCTAGTGTATAGAAGGGTCAGCGATGGACCCGAATAGATTCGATTCGCGCGTACGTCCAACGTGTGGGTAACGTAAGTAACGACGAGAAAGAAACGTGAAAATTTCGAACCGATGGGTAATCGAATCGGCACGTCGTTAACGCAGGGACGAGAGAGAGAGAGAGAGAGAGAGCGAGAGAGAGAGAGCGAGAGAGAGCGAGAGCGAGAGAGAGAGCGAGAGCGAATCGAAACATTCTCCCACCCGTCCCGTTCGTTTCTCCTCTGCCGTTCTCTTCACCGGTTGTCCGAGCAAACCCACTCTCCTCCTCTTCTTCCTCCTCCTTCCCGAGCCGTTGTTCCTTCACCAGCTTCCCGCGCTGCTACTTCACCGGCCACCTCCGCCACCGCCGCCGCCGCCACCACCGCCGCTGCCGCGGCGCGCCGTCCCGAGTGCCGTGTGGCCACCACTCTTCTCGACCACTTCCAGTCGCCTTTCCCCCCTGAACCGCTGCTGCTGGCTAGCTAGTCCAACAACACGCAGCCACGGAACCTCGTTACGCTGGAACGATACGAACGTGGTGGAAGTTCTCGCAACGGAACTTTAGTGCAGCTGCGGCGAGCAGCTGACGCGTTCGAGTCGCGTCGGTAGTCGGTGGTCGAGCTTGCCCCGCGCGAACGTAACCCGGTAACCGCAGCTTCGATTCTTCGGACGGTGATTTTCCGCGTACCGCGCGTGTGCGCGTGTGTATGTGCGCGGCATTTATCGGCGAGAGTGTGCAGCGTAAAGGGAAGGAGAGAGCGAGCGCAACGTTTCGAACGCGAACTATCGAGCTTTCCCGCTCGTCAAATGAACCGAGTCTCGATTCATCGACGGATGCGTAGCCTCGTCGACGCTTTGGCGCCGAGTATATCACGGATGCGTGGCGATAGCTCGACTCCGGTAAGTCGACCTCGATCTCTTTGTCCCCGTGCCGGTTCGCCGATACGAACCAACCAACGCAACCGAACACACACCCGTGACGAATCAAGGACGCAAAGATTCGTGTCCGCGTCGTAACGCGATTCTCGCGATTCGCGTTCGATCGTTCTTCGTTCAAGATGGAAGGAGAATGGCGCGGGGTATGGAATGGATGGGACGCGAAGGAAAGATTTTCGAGAAAAAGAGGAAGAAACGGTCGAAGCAGAAACGGTAGAGGGTCGAAGGCGGCGCGTACCCATCTGACAGCTGAGTACGCGCTACTAGATGTCGCCAGTGACGCGTCGCTTCGCTTTGTCCCGCTGATCGCGATCGTCCGAGAGACTCGCCGGCTCTCCCCCTTCTTCTCTCTTCTTCCCTTCTTTTCCCTTCGTTTCTCCTCCTGTTTTTTCTTCGTCGCGTATACGACGCT
Organism: Apis cerana; assembly: GCF_029169275.1. Classification (NCBI taxonomy): domain Eukaryota; kingdom Metazoa; phylum Arthropoda; class Insecta; order Hymenoptera; family Apidae; genus Apis; species Apis cerana. The sequence continues at coordinate 15,609,119 of NC_083862.1, read as the reverse complement.
CGGCCGGCATCGACGCTCGTAAACCAAGGAGCAACGAGGTAGGTAGGTAGGTAGGTAGGTAGGTAGGTAGCTAGGTAGTTAGCTAGATAGGTAGGTAGATAGATAGGTAGGTAGATGGATGAATAGATGGATGGATGGATGGATGGATAGATGGGTAGGTAGGTAGGTAGGTAGGTAGGTAGGTAGGTAGATAGGTAGATAGGTAGGTATGCGTACTCACTTGTCCAAGAGTTCGTATACCGACGCACATGCGGGCAGATGGTGCGCAGCAAGCCCTTCTTGTTCCACGCACCTGTTCCGTTGTTGTCGTTCCGTCACGGCGTGCCAGTGCACGCGACAGCTCGTGCCACTTACCTCCGGTTGCTTCTCAACCGTCCTCGACGCTGTTCTCGCGTAAGGACGCGTCTTTTTGGATCGTGCTATTTGTTTGCTCGATTACGCGTCGAGAGATCTCGACTAGAGGCTTAATTTCGAGTTAAATCTTGTAAAATTGTCGAAACCTTCGCTGCTTGATCGTTTCTTTCGTCCCCGCGACAATCGTTCTTTCTTCTCTCTCTTTTTCCTCTCACTTTATCGCGCGTCGTTCTCCCTTCTCTCCCCTCTGTCCGTACTCGTTACTTGCTCGAACCTCGACCGCGTTATTTACGCGATTCCAATACTCGAGTACCGTGGCTGTGATCGGTCGAGTTTCGCGAATCTCGATTAAAGAAATACATGGAGAAAGGAAAGAAAGGATTCGATTTTTCGATCTTTTTTTTTTTTTTATCCAAGCGACGACAAGTTGGAAAGGCGCGAATACCTGATCGCGTTGTTCGAAACGAATGGAGAAGAGATAAACGGAACTCGCTTCGTCCATTAGTCGATCGCGAAGCTGAAGATGGGACGCGGGGAAAAGAGATAATACGAATATCGGTGAAGAGAGAGTGGAGGGGATCGAGCTAGAGACGAGTCGACGAGTCTGAGAAAAGAAGAGGAGAGAACGACACGCGTTCGTTCGTTCGTTCGTTCGTTCGTTTGTTCGTCCGATCGGAAAATTTCGCTCGACTTTCCGAGCTCTCGATACGAGATAAAGCGATGGAATGCGAATCTGGATATCTAAAGAAAAAGAGGAATCGAGGCGCGAATCGAACGAACAAGAGAAATCGAGACGAAGCTGGCTCGTTTCGACGTAGGATCGTATCGGATAACCGCACGCGCGCGGTTCTCGGAATGATTACGAATCGACCGTTACGGATGTTACGAAGAAAGATTCCGTAGGTTGTTGCGTTGTCCGTGACTCGTGAAAATATACGGAGGTCTAGCGTAAATATACGAACGGGCAGAAGGTTATGACAACAATCGTTGATGGGCGAACCGGCGTGTTCTTCTTCTTTTTCTTCTTATTCCTTTCCTTGTTGATCACGGCGAGCGATCTCTGCTACTGGTGGCGCACCACTACTCGCAACAGCCTTGATCCAAATTCGTTTTCCGTTGTTCTCTCGTGATCGATTTCGGGGACGTGGAATGTCACCCTCGAAGGGGAGAGAGATCTCTGACGGAAGCCTCTGCTTTCTCTTTTCTAGTAAACCATCGTGATCGGCGACGAGGGCGAAGACGCAAACTAAGCCGATGTTATCGATGGCGAGGATAAGGATGAGACGATTATCCTCGAAACCGTTGATCCTAGTTCTGGCCCTGGCTTTAATCTCGTCGATCCGTCATTGCCACGCCTCGGAAAGTATAATAGGTGAGTTCGAACGTAGGTGATCGTCATCTCGGATACGAGATTCGCGATCGCGATCGAAAGTCATTGGAACGAACGGCGAACGTCAACGCTCTATTCTTAGGTCCGTCTCCATTGTCTATTCGCGTTTCCCACCGTAGTAATAGTAGTGGTAGTAGTAGTTTGACAACGATCGTCCTCGCTACCTCACGATCACCCACAATTTCCCTCGATTCCCTCGACAGTCCACCGATTGCGTAAACAACATATGCACGCCCGCGCGTTTGCCTTGACTTTCGATCCGATCCGTCCTCTCTCTCTCTCTCTCTCTCTCTCTCTCTCTCTCTCTCTCTCTCTCTCTCTCTCTCTTCTCCCTTTCGTTCGATTCGGAAACGAGAACTCGCTGGTTTTTCGCGACGCGTTTCCCTGCGTTTCTCGCGAAACGGAACTCGATGCGCGGCCGAGAACGAAACAACTCGGGGGGGAAAAGGAAGAGGGGGAGAGAAAGAGAAGGCGAAGGAAACGCGAGCGGCAACGCCGCTGCGTTCTTTCTCGCACGCATTCCTGCGTACTTGACAGAGAAAAAAAAAAAAAAGGGGGAAAAAAGGAAGGAAGGAAAGAAGGAAGGAAGCGCGAGAATCGTGCTCGACCTCTCTCTGAGATAGAAGATAATACACCTATGACCTTGGATAATCGATATGGCATGCGTGTAACCGAAGAATCGGCGCCGGGTTCCGATATCGGTCGACCGCGCGACCAATCGTACCGAATCATCATCGTGATCGCTACCTCTGTGCTTCCAGGAAGCCGAGAAACGTGCGACGTCGAGGGAGAAGACTTTACCGTGGACAAGATCCCGAACACCAGGTGTTTCAATTGTTTGTGCAAGGTAAAAAAAAAAAAGAGAAAAAAATCTATCTACCGATCTATCCACGCCGCTTTCGATTTCACTATTCGCCTCGCCTCGATCGACGATCTCCCTTATTTTCTCGGATCATCCGCGTTTACCTTTTACGTAATAATTCGTAGAGAGAGATAAGTCCTCGTAGAGGTTTAATTATAGATCGCGATAACGAGGCGAGAGAAATAATTACGCGGGTGAGGATCGTTCGCCTTTATTACGCGTATCTTTCTGTATATTTCGCAGAATGGTTTCGTCGAGTGCAGGAAACAGCAATGCCCAAGCATCGAAGGTTGTTACACGTTGCTGGAGCCACGGGAGGACGAGTGTTGTCACAGGTGTAAAGGTTGGTCGAGTCGAAAGTCGTAATAATAAAACCAGACCCAGAATATACGAGAGAAGATAGAGCGGAGAAAGCGATCGCGCTCCAGTTTGACCGAGAGTGGAAGCGTTCCGCGGGCGGGGAGCATTGTTCCTAGCGCGGCACAAAGCCGCTTCTGTTCCTCGCGCTTCTCTCTGCGCCGATAAACGCATTCCACCCCTCTCCATCGTCTCTCCGCTCTAATTTTCCCCGCTCGAGAAAATTTTTCACGCTTTTTGTCTCTTCGCTCCAAAGGTTGCACGCGAAACGGAGTTCATCATGGATCCGAGACCGAGTGGATCGAGGGAAACGATCCCTGTAGAATCTTCGCTTGCAAAGCAGGAGTGATCACCGAGTCTCGATTGCATTGCTACACGCCTTGCTCGGATCCAATTCCTCCTCCGCCCGGCCAGTGCTGCCCCGTATGCACTGGTAACTCTCCAAACCTACACACACGCACATACAACACAACACAACGCAACACAGCACAACACAACACAACGCAACACAGCACAGCACAGCACAGCACAACACAACACAACACAACACAACACAACACAACACAACACAACACAACACAACACAACACAACACAACACAGCACAGCACAGCACAGCACAACACAACACAACACAACACAACAACACAACACAACACAACACAACAACACAACAACACAACACAACACAACACAACATAACACAACACAACACACGAAACGCGCGCGCGCTCGCACACACACACATACACATACGATACAATATTACGTACATAGAAATGGACGCGTGCAAAGGATACGGTGGTTTCGTAGGATGCCACGTGAACGGACAAATGGTGACGGCGGATCGATCGGTGACCACGACCGAGGATCCATGCGTCACTTGCAGATGCAACGGTGCCCGGCTGACCTGCGCCAAGCAAGCTTGCCCGGTCCTCCATTGCCTCGGCTCGAGAATAGTCCACGATCCCGGCGAGTGCTGTCCACGTTGCAAAGGTACGTCAATTCGACAGATTGAACACAAATACTCGACTCCCCGACAGAACTGAATCGCGCAATGGAACGCGTGGACAGGTAGCGGGAGATACTTGTCGCCGCCGAAAGGCGCGTGCACACTTGGGACCAGCGTCTACAATTCCGGCAATCAATTCTATCTGGACCAATGCACCCGTTGCACCTGCTCCAATTCAACCGTGTCCTGCGTGCGAGAGACTTGCCCCGTCCACGATTGCCCGGCCGAGCACCAGATCGCCCTACCGGGCCGTTGTTGCCCCCAGTGTCCCGAGGTCGAGGAGGTTCGACCGTCTTGCACTTACGCAGGCAAAACTTACGGGGCGAGTATCCGGCGTGTACCTTATCCCCCTTAAACCCTCCCCCCAGATCCAACGTTCCAACGTTTAAAGATTCCCTTTTTGTCCTAGGCAGGATGGCGAAAGTTGGAAGCTTGACTCGTGCAAGGCATGCGCTTGCATGCAAGGTAAAGTACGATGCGCGATGCCCATGTGCCCGCCGTTGAATTTACCTTGCCCTCCGAATTCGAGGTTGGAACATCCGGAGGGTCAGTGCTGCCCCCGTTGCGTGGAAAGTGAGTACTAGATCCTGAGGAAAGAATGTTTTATATATATTACAATTATTGTCACAGGTGACGGTGTGTGCACCGTTTTCGGCGATCCCCACTACCGCACGTTCGATGGGAAATTTTACAGCTTCAAGGGAGCTTGCAAGTATCAATTGGCAAGCGATTGCATAGGGCACACGTTCAGCATTCGGGTTACCAACGATGCGAGATCGACCAGATTCTCCGCCTGGACGAAGACGATCGCCATCAAGGTTACTCGCTACGGTCGATCATGTATATGCGTATATCCTGGTATTATCCATCCTATAGTGCGTATTCTTTCTATGTCTCGTAGGTGGGTGACTCGAAGGTGAATCTCGGGCAGAAGATGCGAGTGAAGGTGAACGGGAAGAAGGTGGAGATACCTTATCGCGTGGTCAATAGGCTGGACGTGAATCGAACGGTGGACGGTATAATCGTGAGCACGCATATCGGGATCAAGGTTCTCTGGGATGGGATCAGCTTTCTCGAAGTGTCCGCCCCGACTTCGTATCGGGGACATTTGTGCGGTCTCTGCGGGAACTTCAACTCCCTGCCAAAGGACGACTTCACCAATCGAAGGGGCAAATTGTTGCAAGATCCGCAACCGTTCGGTCAATCGTGGCTGGTGGGGGCCAAGAAAAGTTGCGTGAGGCCAAAGTCGGTGGTCAATATGGATCGCTCCAGACGTTGCAGGGGTAGGAAGGATCACCGGTAAGATCACTCTCCGTTTTCCTCTCTCTCCCTCTCTCTCTTGGAATTCGTTTTAATCGAACGTGCGGATCGCAGGTTGTGCACCAGATTGAGATCGCAGATCTTCGACGCCTGCCACAAGAAGGTGAATCCGAACATGTACTACAAGGCTTGTCTACAGGACATGTGCGAATGCCCGACCGAAAACTGCTACTGCGAATCGTTCACCGCGTACGTCCACGAGTGCAAGAGGCTCGGCATTCAACTGCCCCACTGGAGAAAATCGACGAGATGTCGAACCGGTTGGGACCAGTTCTCGGGATCCGGCGCGTCCCTTGGTCTACGCTTCCCTTGATCGCGTGTTTGGAGTATCAGGAAAAAAGAGGAAGGAGAGATAGATGGATAAATAGATAGAGAAAGAGAGAGAGTGTTTTCACCCACCTTGACGGATGCGAGGAAGAAGCGAGCGAACCGAAATTCTCACCTAGTCACCGTTCGTAACGCTCGCGCCCTGTCCGATGATCGTTCTCTTCCTCCTCCGATTGTCGAGAATACTCGTCTATCCCTCCCTTCCACTTCTCATCGCGAACCTTTTCGAGCTCGGATCATTCCGAATCACCTTGCAGTATTTCGGCCGATGAGCAGGCTCGCGGCATACCGTCTACGTCCCGTCTACACATTGAGCGCTTGACCGCGCGTCTATATTCCTAGATTTAAAAACCGATTCCCTTAATCCATTCTTCTCGCCTCTTTCTACCTACCATATCCGCTTCGCTACTCTGTATCTGCGTGTATGTATATATATATATAACGTCCATCATCGGAAGACCGTGCAATCGGATTCTTGATCTCAGACCGATCAGACGTCGTCGATTGTACATAGATAGATATCCAGGACGACAGAGACTCTTCGAACAGCGAGTTAATTTATCGCGCGACGTCTTTTCACTCCGATCTATATCCCCCTTCGCATTTTTATTCGTTTATCTTCCCAAACTTCCCGTTCCGTGTCCCTGTTTTCAACCACTTTTTCCCCCCCATTTCCTATATCCACCCTTTTTCCTCCTCGTCTTCTCTTTCTTATCGGTAAATATGCATATACCATTACGTGTTAAAATTGTACATAGCCCGAGTATAAACACGCGATACGTATACGCGACTGTACGTTCGCAAAAGTCGCAAATATACCGGAGATAGTCCAAAGCCTTAGCCAATTTGTATCGAGTATAGCATAGAAATATTTTGGCACGCATCGAATACGAACGAAATAAATGAATTATATTCGTAAAATATTGATATTTTCATCGCATTGCCAAAGTGGAAGAAAAAAGAAAGATATATACTTACCAGTTGAACGGTTGATTTCTCAGGTTCCCTCTATTCGAGAGACGAATACGAGATGCGATCGAATGAAACGATCCGTTTGATTCATCCAAATAAAAACGAACAAAAAAGGAATATCATTTTGAACGATTCGTCCTTTCTTCGGAGTTCCCGCAACGTGCAACTGACAGCAATGGATGCGCGCGCAGACTCATAGTCGTCGCGTTTCGAAGCAAAAAGTGATTTGAGATAAAAGAGAACGAGACGAAGCAATGATCGCGTATTCACCGATACCTTCGATTAATTCGAATTACATTCGCATTACGGAGACGCGAACGTTTAATGGCAAAAAAAAAGAAAAAAGAATAGTCGAAAGACAAAACGTCACGATTGAGAAACGTTATCGAGAAATTATATTGCTTCTATCCACACATCACGACACTAACTTTTTCGTTGTTCGCGTTATTCGGATATAATATCGATATTAAGTATGACGATAACGATTTCCGCGGTTCGGTTTGCAAACGATTTCACTTGATACTTGACACCGGTATAAGTGGCGTCTTCTCACTGGAGCGACAAGGATCGAAAGATGGCGTTCTGATCGCGAGTACGAGTTTCGATTCGAGAATCGACTTTTACGTTCAAAGTTTCGAAACGAAACTCTTCGTACGTGCAGTATGGTTTGTTCGAGTACAATTTCACGAATAATCTTTCTCATGACACGATTCGAAACTTTTTATTAGGACATTATAAATGCAGAAAAACATTTTAAAAACATGTGTGTACGAGCGAACTTGTGTATAGTGTCATGCGACGTGTAATCGAGAGAAACGAACAAAATTACAACTTCGAGAGTGACCGAAGTTACGCGATTTACATTCCTTATTTTTGAATATATTTCATCTTCTCTTCTTCTTATCGGTTCGTTCCATTCGAACAGACGAACCACGTGGAACACGTGATTCAATCTTTACAATAAGATAATTCACAACATATGGAAGAAGATATACACATTCGACGAACGAATAAAGAAAGAAATTTGTTCAAACTGTTTCGCTACTCGAATAACGATACGATTTTTAGGACGTAAGAGAGAATTCGAGAGAGATTTGTTTCGCGTCGATAGACAAAACACGTATAGATTTTTCGCGATTTTAATAATTGAGATTAACAAGTGTCTTAACTGTTTTACTGCATTAAAAACTACGATAAACGATATCATTCTCTACCCCTTACTTTTAAAAACTTTTAAAACTTTAAATAGGAACAATGATCAGAGCACAAAGATGAAAAGAGGGTATAAAGTAAATATACAGAAATGAACGAGATGAAAGAGAATCGAATAGAGAATTAAAAAAGATCGTATTGAGGAAAAAAGAAATAATTTTTTTCTTTTTTTTTTTTATCTTTAAAGAAAAAACAAGAGAGGATAAATCGGCGACAACAATTATAAAATCATCGTGTATGTCGCTTAGCTGGAATGCCAGCAGAGCTTATTATCTATACATATATATATATGTATATATATACGTGAGTAAGTAAATAAGACTAGGTAAGCTTGTGCAGCCTCGAAACATGGCGTTTTGCCGACTTCGAGGATGCTCGAGATCTCTAGATTCCTCGTTCTTCCGCTTTGTTTCAATTTTCGAACTATAAATCGTTCCGCTAATCGATGACTACTTCATGAAATTATCCAACGATTACTATCTTTGTTCGCGTACGATCTAAAATAGGTTACGAAAGATATGATCGCACAGTGATGGGAAAAGATATACTACTACCCATCACTAGACGGCCGTTAGAGGAAGAAAAAAAGAATCGATCGCGCGATTTCACGGCACGATTTCTTTAGTGAATAAAGAAATTTCTTTCATTCTTTTTTCTTTTTTTTCTTCTCTTTTTTTTTTTTTTTTTATCATTTTGGTACAAAAATAGATAGATCTCGAACATGGATTACGTAGTCTCGAACATTTGGGATATATCAAAAAAAAAAAAAAAAAAAAATCGATCGGTGAAATTGAAGGAATTTTTATTTTGTGAGATCGATATATTGTTCTATACAAACAGAACGCGATTCGCCATTAATCATTTTGGATTTTTCGATAAATTAAAATCATCGAAATCGGTTGAAATCATCACTTTGTCACGCGAATCGTTGGTTGGAAAAGAAAAAAAAAGTCATTTTGACGAACAAGGGAATCGTAACACGTGACGAGGTGCGTGTGATTCTTGAATCGAATCGGATAAGAGAAGAGCGGTGGGATATCAAGGAGATTACGTAAATTCGTGGATAGAAGAATATGATTGAATCACCCGTTGAATAAAGGAGGCGAGAATTACGTTACGATAATCGCTTATTTATTGGAACATGTAATTAATACGCTCGATTGTTTTCTTTTTCTTTTCTCTCTTTTTCTTTCGAAATTCACGAACTCGTATCCTTTGTCCGCCGATGGACTAAACATCAGAGGACAAAGGAGGCAAAGGTTTTTTTTAAAATGGAAGATCGTTACGAGCGAGAGATAACAAAGATCCCGAATGGAAGGGTACGAGTCCGTGTGCGTGCGCGTATGTTAACGTGTACGCTTTGTTCTCGAAGAGTGAAAAATTTATCGAGGATGGTTGCTAACGTATAGAGTTAATGTTCCAAGCGAAACGCACTCGTAAACTCGAACATTTCGATTGTCGAACGGTTCCACTGTCACTCGTCGAGTCGCGAACGTGAAACGTGTGTATATGTGTCTATATATATATATATGTATTAGAAAAAAAGGGGACGCTCGTAAAAATTAACGAGCCAGTCAACTTGTATACATATGTGTGTGTCTGTGTGTATATGTATATGTATATATGTATATATATATGTATATATACATATATATATATATTTATATTTATATATATATCTACGACAATTACGCTTAATTAATCGACAAGTAATAATTAATCCTACTATCGAGCGTCGGCGTAGCAACCGACCGAAAAAAAGAGAGATCGAGGAGGAAAAAATTTTTCGCGACTTCGCAAAATCGATCGAACGTTTCGTTCGTCGTTTCATTGTTTTCGTCCTCGATGACGCGAGCCGAAACAAGCTCGATAGAAAAGGCGTATATCACCGGAGCGAGGATTTCAGGCACGAGAAGAGCTTCATCGAGGAATACCGAAGCATCGCCCTTTCGTCGTTTCGAGCGAACGACTCGAAATCAACGAATCGAAAAAAGCGAGGAAAATACGAGATGTGTGCCGGTGATGAAATAACCGTTCCACTGTCTTTCCACTACCTATACTCGCTTCGTTCGATCGATAACAACGAGCTCCGAACGAGGCAAGTATCGAATGGACATCGATTAACAAACCAGACAAGAATAACTCGATTCGACCGTCGTATCGTCGATCATTCTAGCACCATCCTAATCGTCTGTACGTGTTTTTTTTCTTTTTTTTCTCTCTTTTTTCGCAAACAACAACGTCAACATTGTTGCAGTCCGTCCTCGCGTATAAAATTACTTACGATCGTTATAATCTCACTACCACCGTCAAGCTCACCGAGCACGTTCTTGGAAGTGAATAAATGGCATTCAGAAGAAAACGCGCTTCGAGTTCGTGCTTCGATAACCAATTAATTTAGCGGGGAGCAAATATACGATATATATATATATATATATCGTATATATACATATATGTATCGTATAATTTTTCTCCGTATATAGGCACACGTTATACATACGTATAAGCATTATACCTGTATGGAAATGTGTGGACTAGAAATCGAACGTTTGTTACCGTTCGTTAAAATTTTTTTTATCCGTGTCCGCAAAAAAAGAAAAAATTAATTCGCTTAATTATCTTAACTAGCTGGAAAGATTACATAAGAGAAAATCGTTTAATTAAACGAAATTAATTCGCGGATTGAAATTTAATAAATTCACGTATAACACGTATAACAATTCGCGATTATTTCTATAAGTTGGAGAATATATCTAATAATAATAATAATAGTAATATTAACAATAATAATAATAATAATAATAATTAATCATAATAACAATAGGAATATAATTCATTTGTTCAATATGTATAATTTACACAGTCGCGTGTATGTGTGTGTACGTGTACGTGTATGTGTGTATATACGTGTCCCGGAAAATAATCGAAGAAAAACGTATCGAGGAGGAAGGGTGGGGGGAGAAGAACGAGAAGGGCAATATGGGAAATATTTTCCGATAAAAACGCTGAAGGAAGCGCGACGTTTTCCATTCAACGATTTGCGATCGTAATTTATTTTCTCCTCTTTCTTTTCTTTTCTCGTACCACCCGATCTCGTAGCACCTTCCGATTTTCATCCCGTTTCGTTTCATCGGGCGAATCCAACGCGATAACCAACGCGATACGTTGAGACCCGATCTCTGAGATTATTAAAGATTACAAAGTGAAAATTCTTCTTTTTTTTTTTTTGGAAAAAGTTGCCTCTAGCAACCGAGATACCAAATTGCCAAGTTTCGAAGAAAGTGGATCGATATCGGGGGTTCGGAGGAAGAAAGAAGTATAGAGATAGAGAGAGATAGATAGATAGATAGAGAGATAGAGAGAAAGAGATAGGGAAATGACGGTGAAAGCCCCTGAGTAGCGAAGATGAACGTCTTTGGAGGGAGAGATGGAGGGAGAGAGAGAGAGAGAGAAACGTATGAGATTAAAACTAGCCAGTGACTTAGGATATTCCATCGATTTAAACGTGTTGCACGAATTCCGGATTGAGAAACGAGAAACCCATAAACTCCGTTTGATCCAGGTTCATCATGAACAACTTGTCCGTGGGAGTCAAATCCGTCTTCTCCGAGGTGAACTGCTTGTCGAAGTTGCTTACGTCCTTGCGATGTTTCTACGGAATGAAACGTTCAACTTCTCCTCTCTTTCCCCTTACATAAAGATACTCACGATTTTCGGCTTGAACGGTGGCTGCACCTCCCGATTCTCTATCTTCTCCCAATCGATACGTCGGAAGAACGCGTGGCTCCGTACGTCCTCCTCTCCTCGTAGCCCGCAGCCGAGTCTCTTCACCGGATTCTTCGTGAGAAACTGAAAGAAAACGTTGAAAGGATCAATATATTGATCGATAGGTTCCTTAGATCTTTATTTCTTCATTAGAGAAGTGTATACGACCTTAAATTTGTCTTAACAAAATAATCTAAATCGTACGATCATTATTATACTTCCTAATAAAAGGAACAAAGGGAGAAAGATATTGTAAAATCATTTCAATATTCAAATTTCTCGAGTTCGAGAGAAGACTCGTATTCACCGCTTTACAAATTTCCCTCGCCTCCTTTGACAAGCTCTTCGGATAGCTGACGTTATGCTCGGTTATTGCGGCGAACAATTCCTCCTCGTCCTCGCCGTCGAACGGCGGTTGACCGACCAACATCTCGTACAGCAGCACGCCGTACGCCCACCAGTCGACCGACTTCCCGTACGGTTGATACAATATGATCTGTGAAAGGAGAGACTCGATCGGTAAGAAGTAATCGATCGGTAAGGTAACGTAAAAAAAAAAAAAATTCGAAATTTCACTAACTTCCGGCGCGATGTAATCGGGCGTCCCGCAGAACGTTTTCGTGGTCTTGTCCCCGCTGATCCCCTCCTTGCACATACCGAAATCGGCGATCTTGATGTGACCGTCCTGATCCAGCAGCACGTTGTCCAACTTCAGATCCCGATACACGATACCTCGGCCGTGGAGGAAGAAAAGGCCGATCGCTATTTCGGACGCGTAGAATCTAGAAATAACAAAGGATTTTTTTTATCGACGTTATTGGCTCGCTGGTGGTTGCTCAGTTTGGGGGGGATCACTCACACAGCGACAGGCTCTTTGAACTTGCCACACTGTTGTATCTGATACATCAAATCCCCACCGTTCACGTATTCCATCACGAAATAGAGGCGATCCATGGTTTGGAAGCAGGAGTGTAGTTGGACCAAAAATGGCGGCTTAGTGGACAACGCCAACACGCGTTTCTCGACCATGGTGCACTCCACGTCGTCGTCCTGAATGATGATATCCTTCTTCAAAATCTTGATCGCGTACAGCTCGTCGGTACCTTTCCTCTCGGCCAGCATAACCTTCGGGAAAGAGATAAGATCCGATAAGACGAGAGCGTAAACGAATAAGGAGAAGGGGAAAAGGAAGGAATTAACCAGACTTTTCCGAAACTGCCTTTGCCGAGCACCATTAGGAAATTGAAATCGCTCGCCCTTATCAAGTCGCTCTTGCCCATGTTGTGGGGCACCTCCTTGTCCTGAGTGGTGGTCGTCTTTTTCGTGACCGAGGTTTTCTGCGGGAAAACGAATCGAAAAAATTTGTAATCTCATTTCGTTCTTCTCATTTTTATTGATTTTTTTTTTTTTTTATTTCAAGTTGTATCACACGCTATATATTTGTATAAATGCAATGTTGATTCATTTGTACATTTACTTGTATTTTTGTGTTATTTATATATTTTCAATGGAGCAATAAATCATAACGAAAAGCAATGTTGCTCTCCAAAATATTATCAAATCTCTTGAGTACAAGCTCTCTTCGTCAATTTCATTAAACTCATTAGTTAATCATTCTATAGAATTCTAAACTCAAAAATATTTGAAAATATAATATTCCTTTTTTACCGCGATTAACTAATGCCGAAGATGCAATCCAATCCAAGATTTGATTTGAAATAAGAAAATCTAAAAATCTATTCGATCTATTGTATTACTCTATGCTTCATAAGATTATTATATATTATTATTATTATTATAATTTATATATATATATATTAAACGTAAAGAGGAAAGAGCTAAAGTTATATTATTCTAAAAAAAAAATTACTCATAAAGAAATATTGTATTCGAATCCAGATGAGAGCCACTTCTCGCATCGAGCCATGCGGTGACCGAGAGCGCACCGTGCTGAGCGTAGAGGTTAAATAAATAAACAAACATACTCGCATCTTCATCTTCAACTCGGCTAGATCGACGCCCTCCTCCGGAACAGGTACGTTGTAATATTCCCCCTCCTCTTGGGTGAGAAGTTTGAACCAGCCATTGGCAGGCGCTTTGATAAGCTCCGATATCCCGAAGGAGAGGGAGCCCATGAAATCGTTCCTCGACGTTCGATCCCAATCCCAAACCTCGATCAAAAGCCGCCTGTCCTTGTCCTCGGGTTTCAAGTCGCTGGAAAATGAAAAATTTTTTTTCTCATCCAATTTTATATATATGTATATATAATCAGCGCGTTCACTCACAAAATGATAGTCTCGTTCCATTCGGGATTCAACGAGGACTTGATCGTCTTCGTTTTCTTCTTCACGGTGTCCGAATCTGGAATCAACTTCAACTTGACGTATGGATCCGACAATCCGTTTGGATCCATCGGAATCAAATTTCGCCCCTGTTTCACTGGAAATTCGATACACGAATACATAGAAAACACGTCACACGTTTTTCCCCCTGCTATCGTTTCAAGCCTTTCAACCTTCCTCTCGCGTGGATTATATCCACGTATATACGTATAAGGAGAGATATGATGGGAAAAAAAGATCTCATCCGCGATAATTAACGTGCCGGCCTTGAATCGGAGGAGGTTTAATTTGACCGGTAACAATGATCTAATAATATACAAAGATCTTGGGTCGAGTCGCGTTGAGGCCCTGTTCCACACCTCTTCAACACCCGTTTGACGAAAGCGTCGTCGATAAATCGATTCGAAGGTATTTTTAATGCCAATCACTCGCAGCGAGTGAAGCGAGCGAAAAAGATTAATAAATCCGTTTAGAGACCTTGCTTACGCCTTACTCGTCAAATTATCGCTGGTTTTGTTGTATATAAATAAGAAAATTATTTCTCGAAAAAAGGAGAAAAAGAAAAAAAAAGTTAGGGAATCGATCGAAGCGAAAGGTTGAAAGCTCGAGCACGCAGTATGATAAGATAGGACGCTACTTACCTTCGACCGTGAGCTTGCTTCCGGAGCACGAGATGTACAAGTTTATACGACCACGTCTCTCCGTATGATCGCATCCGCAAAGATTCGGCACGCTCTCCTCGCATCTCTTGTGAACGTTCATGTCGCATGCTGCACGTTATTAGATCATGATCGATTATAATCGTGGCCCAACGTTCGCTGGCACGTTTACGTTGCAACCAGACCGGCAATCTCGTATATCTATTTTCTCTTATTTTCATTATCTTTTTTTTTTCTTTCATTTTTTCCTCTTTTTTTCTTTCTTTTTTTTTTTTCATCTTTTTGCACATTATTTTATACTATCTTTTTTTTCTCTCTCTTTTCTTTCTTTGGCATTTTTGCCTGAAAGTGTTGGTTCGAGCAGCGGGATGCAGGATAGGGGCGCGGTTTTTCACGCGTTTCACTCGCTATCGAAACTGCAGCTGCCGACCGTTTCTTTCCTTTCCTTTCCTTTCCTTTCTTTTTTTTTCTTTTCTTTTCTTTTCCTCTCCCGTTAATTATCGAGTACAAGCCACTCGAACCCGTTCGTTTCTCTTTTACTTTTCCTCTCGATGGAGAGAAAATGAATCGAGACGCACGATCGCGGCTGCAGTCGAAAGTGCACACGCGCGAAACTCGACGAACGACCGTTCGAAACACATGCTCGATTGAGACGGTGGTTCGTGCTCGTATCGTGAAGGATAATGGAACGGATTACGAGGAAATTATCGTTTCCATTCCACATTCTTCGAGAAAGGAAGAAGAAAAAGAAGAGAGAGAGAGAGAGAGAGAGAAAGAGAAAGAGAGAGAAAAAGAGAGAGAGAGAAAAAGAAAAAAATTATACGATAATAATCCTCGTAATCCTTTTGACTACGAAAGGTGGAATGATGCAACAAGAAGCGGCCACTACGATAAACTATGTGTGGTCGTTGTACGTTTGTAATTGTCAATTGGACAAATCGTTATCTACATACATTCGGATAGAATAAAAAAAAGGAAAAATATAACGATCGCGAAATATTACACATTTACATACATTCACGTGTAAGTCGAGACGTGTATATGGTCTCCTCGAGCACGGAACATTGGGGGATAAAGTCGAAACAGAGGATAAATCGAAAAATACATGTATATAGGTGTATTATATACGTGTTGGTCGAATAAAATCTAATATTAAGGTTAACAAGTATAAATATACAACGGTCTGTAAATAATGCCCAATGAGAAAGAGAGTTGTTGCACACCGATCGAAGAGAAGTGTGTCGTATTCTACGCGTTCGATCGATACCGAGCGAAAAAAAATATAACGTATAAATCTACGTTATACACACGTATTACTACATCGACGAGCATGCATCGTATGTACAATCGTGTATGTAGAATCATGTATGTACAATGATCGAGAAATGTTAAAGAAAAAAATAGAAAAAAAAAAAAATTTCACGGACGTGAGATATCGTACGTAAAGTGTCGCTAAAATACGTAACAAAGGTAACATTCTACGTGTATACATATAAAAGGCGATGAGCTCTCCCGACTGAGAGAGAACGTGGCAAAAAGAGCAATGGGATAAGCAAGCGAGGGGAGAGGGGGCTAATAGGCGAACGACCAAGTGCAAGGTTCCCGGCTTCGTAGTCGAAACCGGAGTATCGTTTTACACACACCGATCGAAAGTGTGCGGAACCAAAACACGAGCAACAGGCTAGCGTTTCTTCCCTTGAAATTTTTCGTTACATCAATCGGATACCTACTGTGTACGTGATAATATACCGCATTTTGATCGCGAGCAATTCGCAAAGTTTTTGATTTGTTAAATAAATAATAATCGATGGATGAACGGAAAAAGGACAGCGAATGTTGAGAGAGCGAATCGTGAGAAGATAAATCGACGAAAGAAAATGACAAAGATGATGAGAAACCACCGAGAGAGTGGAAGAGAACGAGAACGAAACTGCGAATATGACAATGGCGACGACGACGACCACAACGACGACACCAAGTAAAGACGAAGGTTATAACGACGATGACGATAGCAACGACGAAGTCTACGATGAAAACGTACGGTGTTTGAAGAAATCGCGGAAAATGTTGGATAAACGTTAAAAAAAAAAGAAATATTTTTTTTCGATGCGTCGACGTCGCTTCCCTGCTTCAGTCCAATCGATTATATCCGCATAAACGTAAACGTAAGCAGACGTTGGGAGGCAAGAAAATATGTTTCTCTCGTTGAAACGAAGAAATGGAAAGAGATAACCGTGGAGACGAGAAAAATAAACGAACGTTTAGAGGAAAGAGAATATGGATCGTAAACGTGAATTGAGAATTCGTAGAGAAACTGGAGATTGCGATTCGTGAAGGGAGGGGAGGAGGGATAAAGTTAGGGAAGAGAAAGGGAAGATCGATAGTGAGAGGCGAAAGCGAAGCTATATTACCGCGTTATTTTGGATATTTAGGTGGGAAATTTCGAGCGAAAATTTGTGTTCGATCAGCTACTATGTAGTCGCGGAAGAAGAATACCAGCGGAGATCGAATCGAGTTCGTAATACAGGGGTATCGCAATCCAACTAGATTCGAGGTGGAGACAGCGCCGATCTCGTTTTTTTTTTTTTTTTTTTTGCGACGCAAGTAACAGGTTAACCGAGGAGATAAATAAAATAAAAACAAAAAAAAAAAAAAAAAACACGAAACCGGCAACCATTTCTACTCGAATCTAGACGAATGCGAATCTTTTTTTTTTTATTATTTCGAAGATAGCTACGTGAAGAGACAAAACGCGTGCGATCTAGCCGCTTCGTGGAAATGTAATTACGGACTGAATTTGTTTGATTTGAATGTTGTTGTTTGTTAACTACCTGAACATTTAAGTCCCTGATGCGCGATACCGTGAAGCATCGAGCCGCAGTGGTCGCAGAAGGTTGGCGTCAGGTACGTGAAAACCTCCCATTTGTGTGCGGTGCTCATCTGGGAACAAGAAATAGCGGCCCGGGAAAGCCCGGTCCTTCATTGTGATCTGATTCTCTAAGATTCCAAGAGAGATACAACCCGAGAATCCACAACCGACACTACTATATCGCTTATTGCTTTCGAGTTTACTCGCCCGCGCCTCTTCTTTTTTTTTCTTTCTTTCTTTTTTTTTTCTTTTCTCTTTTAGAAAACTTCGCTCCGTCCATTTTTTTTTTTCTTTTTGAAAAGTTAGCCTCTAGAGAAAAATACTCGAAAGAGTAGAAAATAAAACGAGTCGTGTTCCGCGAGTAAACACCTATTTCCCTCGCAATAACGATAAAGATAGGCAGCCAAAGTTGGGTATCGTTGTAGGGACGAAACTCAGTTAAGGTCACGCTTTGCTCATAAAATTCAATTTCGTTGTTTTTCTTCTCCGTTTTCTTCCGCGACGAAACGCAATTAGAAAGAGAAAGAGATACAAAGAGAGACAGAGAGAGAGAGAGAGAGAGAAGGAGAAATGGAGAGGGAACGGAGCGGGAGCAGTTGAACAAGACCGAGTGAAATGGACCGGCTCGTCGAAGGGGGGGAGAGGAGAGAGGTGGGCGGTAGGTGTTTGCCTCTCTCGGACGCTAACGCCCCGCTCCTTTGCTTCTCTAATTTTCCAGCCTTTTCTTCCTCCTCGCAGTCTCGAGCGTTTAATTAACTTGCTCGTTCGCTCTTCCTCTTTTCTTCCTGGCATCGAGTGTCATTCTCAGCCGACGATAAAGCGTAAATTCGCGCGTTCACGGCTCGTGTGTACGCGCACTCGAAAGAATTTCAATTTACCCGCGTTACGTTACCAAATGACACGAAAATAAACTACGACGAGGGAAGAGGAGAGAGGAGAAAAAAATTTACGCGCCGTCGAGAAACGGATTTGCGTGATGCGACGTAAATAAAAAAAGTACGAAAAAACGGATTAAATTCGGAGATAAATAATAGCGGAGAGACATTGAATAATACATCAAATAATAGATCATACCAAGTGGAAGAAATATTTACAATATATTATATTTATATATATATATTATATAACGTATAATACACAGAGAGGATCGAAGATTCTTCTGTTCTTGTTCGAAAAAAATTAATAAAAAGAGAAAGATTTACTCACGGCATGATCGCAATCCTTTCTATCGTTTAAACTTAATAACAAATCGCTTTTCCTTTTTTTTCGATATCTACGTGAAATTCGACGATTCTATCTTTTTTCTTATTTTTCTCCTTTTTCTTTTAATCATCATTCTCTACGATTTTTACCTATCGAAAAATTCGAAACAACGAATTAAACGAAAAAAAAGATCGAAAGAACGAAGTTATCGATGTATAAAGGACCAAACTAAATACATATTGCGCGTGCCGTGTACGACATCGACCGTATGTGCACGTGTGTCGTAGAAACGATGACAACGATGTGAAAAGATTTAAAGTAAGTACGAGCGTGGAAAGGAAAACGTTTCGCGCGAACGCGTTGTATAAATTGGAAAAAAAAAAAAAGAAAGAAGAGACTTCAAATTTAAAAAACGAGATTACTCCAACGATGGGCATAATATTCTCGATACGAAGAATTCTCGAAATTATCGAGTCTAAGTAAGATCCATCGCTAAATTCGGCTCGGACCACGATTACGAAGGATAAAAGCGAGAGAGAGAGAGAGAGAGATGCTTCTCTTCTTTCCTTCGCGTTCCCTTTCCCGGAGGAAAATAAACAGGTACATGTTTCTGTGCGCACATAGAGAGCAGTACGTACAAGATATGCGTGGTAATGCTTAATATCGACATACGTCTGCAAACACGTAGACATTCAGAGGCACAAATAGCGGTCCTTGCGATCAAGCCGCACGTGGGTTGGGATGAGAAAGCTTGCCGCGAATTGTACCAGAGAGAAAGAGAACGAATGAACGTCGAGAGAAAAGTGGATGCGCGAGAACGAAGGAACAACCACCTGTTTCGAAATATTTTTTTGCGCATCTATTTCCTCGATCGTACTTGCGAAAGTCGGTTACGGTTGTTACTCAACACACACGAATATATATATATATATATTCGACTTTCGCAAGAAGGGCAAGCTTTTTTTTGAAAGTATATATATATATATTTTACAAAGAATAAAAACAGAGAAGTGAGAAAAAGAAGAAGAAGAAGAAGAAGAAGAAGAAATAGAAGAAGAGAAAGAGGAAGAAAAAGAAGAATGAAAGGAAAGTGAGAAGATAGAACGAGAGAAAAGATGAAGGAGGAAGAGGAAGATCAGAAGACGAAGACAAAGCAACACCACGAACAAACGGTAGACCATAGATAAAAAAAATGTACGATTGGCAACAATGTGCGACAGTGTTTGTGTTCTTTTTTTCTTTTCGTGTGTCTGTGTGCGTGTGACTGGTTGCGTGTCTCGTTTATTAATTTTTTTATTTTTTGTTTCTTTCCATTTTCTTTGTTTTTGATATGATACCTTGGCACTTCATGCCCTGGTGGATGACACCATAGAGAAGACTACCGCAGTGGTCACAGAAGGTGGGGCTGTTGTAGGTGTGTTGCTTGAATTGGTGCTTCGTCCGCGTGTCCTGCGTTATTACACCATTACACCGTGCACACACACGCAGACTCTCGGGTCATAGGCGTGGGAAAGGAAAATAAATAGAGAAGAAAGGAATGAAGGAAGGAAGGAGAGAGACGATTTCCCCAACAAGCGATCGCGCGATAACTTTCGTCTCTCTTCGTGTCTTTCTCTGGTTTGGACAAACAGAGTTGGCAACCGAATCGAAATCGAACGCCTCCGGTTCGGCGTGGCTCGATGATATTATTCTCTCGCTTCTTTTTAATTACGAACGCGTTGAATTTGATTATTGTCCTCTACGTTAGATCTGGGCATCGCCATTCGGGGAAATCAATTCGAAAATAGAAAGGACAATGGTTTAAAGGTTTTTTTTTTTTTTTGGGTATCGAGAAGAGTCGTCTTCGAAGCACAGAAGCACAGGAAGGAAATCAGCACCAGGGCCAAGGAAGACGACGCTAGGACATTGATCGTTTTAGTCGAAGTATGAATAAGAAAAAAAAAAAAACCATTTCTTTCCGCAGTGATGAGGAAAAAACGTTCGCGACTCGAAAAGAAGAGGAACCGATTGGCGAACTGATCGCGAACGAGTCGAGAACGTTGTTCCTGAAAAATTTTAAAACCGTTTTGGTTTTTCCAACGCGCATAATTTCCCTTATATCACTCGTCCGCATAATTATACTTCGTGTTACAAGCGTGGTTAAAACGAAGCGCAGTAAACGCTTAAGGCCAATCGTGCGCGGTGCGAGAAAACGTGGAAAAATGTATATATATATATATTTATAGCTCTTAGCCCCGGGTATCCTTTCCCTGTTTGCTCCAGCCGAGGATCATTCTTATCCTCCTCTGATCGTCGCGATATGCCGTTTTGGCGACTTCGTTTCAGCTCGTTACCCTTCTTCTTCCTTCTTTATCACACACTCTCTCTCTCTCTCGCCGCGCGCGCACACATACGCACGCGCGCACGAACAACACATACACGCGTCACGTGCATACAACGCCTTTTCTTTCTTTTTCTCTCTCATCTATCGTATTGTATAAACTATCGATAATCAACATCATCGTATTCCGAATCGAATGTTTTTAATTAGTAAGAAAATAGCGATATATATATATATATACAGTTATTACAAAATAAACGCCCTGTTGCATTTGGTCATTGATTAATTCGCGTTCACTGGGGGAAAATGAGAGAGAAAGAGATGCAGCAATAATCGCCATTTTCCTCTCTCCTCGAGAGAGGTCATCCCACTTACGAATTTGTATGAATAGGTACGCGTCGATCGAGGGAAGAAGTCGGGTACACGAGCTATTAATCGAATCGCGATTTCATTGGTCCTTGGCTTAGGACGAAAGAGAGAAAGGGGCGATAAAACTGCGTCGAGAAAGAAGAATAATAAACGAACAGAAATCGTGTCTAACGAAATATGCGGTTGCTCGATACTCACGTCGGAATCAGCTCCTTTGTCGGCACCAGGGCACGTGAAGGTCACGTACTCGTGACATCGTTTGTGAACAACGAAACTGCACACTGGAAATACAAACGGGACAAAATGGTGGCGAAGGTGTTTCGAGTCGCGGGTGTCGAAGCCTCGAACAAGTTTCTTACCTTGACATTGGTATCCTTGCTTCCCGAAGCCCCTGAAACAAAAGTTTACATTCTGTCAGTTGTTCGTTCGGCGAACGTTTTATCGTTTTCTCGTCGTTGTTCTCGTTGGCAAAGAAAGCTGACAGTTATGCATTATAACATTATCCATCGCTGTTCGATTCGAAAATGAAAATATTTTTCCGAAATGAATAATTTCGAGGAAACAAATTTTTTATTCCGTCAAATTATATTCCGTATTATTAATTTTCATGGCCGATCGAACTTGTCGAATTTTAAGCCTCGACTCGAACGAGATGAAATTCAGTTTCTCTAAACGAAGACGTGATGATCTCAATATTAGAATGATCATTATCATTATCAAAAGTAAATTATCAAAAGTGAGTTTTCAATATAGCATTTATCGATAATCTGACGCGTAACGTCTCCGTAACGGTTGACTGTTAACGATTAAATCAGCTTCAACGAACAGATCGATATTTCAAGGTTTGAACAATGTATCAATAATAGGTTTCGATTCGAGACAATAAAGCGTATCGAATTGGCCGTAATTCTCTTAAAAACAATGATAATGATGAGTTAAGAAACAAGAGAAGATGCGAAATATTGATGGATAGAGCGTAACGATCTTTTCGTTCGATCATGTACTTGTGAGAGACGACGACGATTTTCGAAAAAAAATTGCGGAAATAAAGTAGAGCGTGGAACGAAAAGAAGGAAAAATTGAAAAAAGACACGCGTAATTCGAGGAGGAAAGAATAAGAAGGAGAAGAGGAGAAAAATCGATGCGAATCCCCGATTAGCCTACATTTCTTCGAAGCTTAAATCGAAACACGCGCGGTTGTTGCGTCGAAAGGTAGTTGGTGAGTATGGCGAGGAAACAACTGTTCCATCTTCAAACGGTCGTTGCTATATTTTTACTTTTTTCTTTTTAGAAATTGAATTCTGATTCTATCCATGTGGACAATTCGAAGACGCGAAAATTTAAAATTGTAGGCTCGCTGGAAAAACGAGAATCAATTGAAAAGGTATAGAAGGATGTGTAACGCTCGAGGTGTGAACGCCTCTACACCTCGTTGCTACACGCATATGTATGCCATAGATGTTGTGCAGCGGAGGTTACTATAACTGGAATGAGACGAGTAGACCGGTTCTATTTTCGATCCGAGATGCGCCACGTATCGTGAACAGCCGCCCTTTGGAAAATTAAGGTCGATTTAGTCGACCGGTTCGGCTATCGGAGCCGAAAGGGAGCATGTATGCCGCTCGCCCGATATCCTGGTATCCGACACACGATCGCCCAATAATACGAATTGTTGCGAGAGTTCAAACAAAAATTTTCGTTTCGTCTCTTGTGCAGAGCGAGCTGAATATCGAAAGCGAAATCTGATACCGAGAGCGAGGTTGAAAAAGTTCGCGTTTCACTCACTATCGATATGGTCTTTGTGAAATTTCCGATCGATCAAATCCGGCAAGCAATTCGAGGAGAAAAGTTATCGAAATTGATGAGAGAAAATGGTTGAAGAATATAGCGAGTCCGATTTGCGTTTGTCAAAAAATTGAAAAATCTAGTTATACTCGAGAAGTTAAGATTTTTCAATTTTTGTTCACGAGGAAAAGTAATCGATCGTAAAATTATACGTACGCGCATAAATGGATATAGATTCGAAGAAGGTGCTTCTTGAACCGAGACGGGTTTCCCGGGCTAATCGACGACGACCTTACCGATCCGCGCAAGAATTCATCGAAAGCCTTTTGTTCCAAGCTAATTGGGTTCGCTCGGTTCCATCGATTTTCTACCATCCTGCCCCCTCCTGTCCCCCTTCCCCTCTCACGGACCGCAATGAACCGCAACGGACCGCTAAAAATTCCCAAACGAAGCGTACTCGCGCGCGCACCATCACATAACTCTCTCTCTTTCTCTCTCTCTCTCTCTCTCTTACTTCTCGTTAACCGAAATTATCGAACGCCGCATCGCTGCTGTTTTCAAAAAAAGAAAAAGCATTTTGTCGATTTAAAAACAAGAAAAATTCGATTTTAAAAGAGATCGAAATCCTTGGAGCAAGACGGAAAAATTCAACAGGCAGTTGGGAACCGCTGGCCAACGGCCAGACCACGCTCGCTTTTCTAGATTTCGCGTGGAGCGGAATTTCTTCGTGCACGATGAAATGATATATATGGGTCGGAAAAATATCGTAAATAAATCGTCGCAGCGATGTCTTTTTTAGTTTCGAACGGACAAAATTTCCAAGGTTATTCCAAAAACGACCGTTGGTGAATCGAAATTCAAAGCTATTCAGTGTGTAAGTAACCAGTCGCGGCGATACGATCAACGCGATAGGATTCTCGTGAATTCTCGAGGAATGACCGGGATTATCGGAATCCATGTTCTGAAATTCAGTCGAATTTCAAGTATACAGGCGAACACACGCACGAATAAAATGGAATAGATTTGTCGGTAATCGCAACGTTTATTTTTCAACACGTCCTATTCGAATTCTCATTTTTCCAGATTGCTATCGCTCGCAGAGACTATATTCTATTATCGTTCGTCGCATTCGATAATGTAACTCTATCGCCTTGTTGTTAAGTGAAAAATTAAGAAAAAAGTTGCAGGATACAAGAACGAGACATTTATTTAAACAATTTTGACATTTTCTGTAATTAATTTATAACAATGACACCAAACTTATCTCTGAAAATCAAGATACGTAAATTCAACTTTATATTATTGTTCGAATCGAAGAGCAAAGATATTCGATCGATCGAAAAATGCGCTATCGAATTAAGCGTGATATAAATTACGTCAAAAACGAACGTAGTTCCGTTTAGTCGAAGCGAATCGATAGATCGATGGTTTATCCAAGAATAACGAGTGGAATTTTCTTGTGCGACGACGTTTCGCATTGAAATTTCATTAAAATTAACGCGAATAAAAATTCCGTCGATTTACGAAACTCGAACTCGTATCGTTTCATTTCGTTTGATCGCCACTAGCGCTACTTCGCCATTAATTCGAACCACGTATCGTTATCCACGCATCGGTGCTTCGTAACGAGCATTCAATTTTTTTTCGCTATCTTTATTCGCAATATAATCGGATCAATCGACGAAGAAGTGTATTTTTTTTCCATCTTATTTTATCCGAGGAGAAAGAAGAGAAGGATAAAATTGATCGAATGTTTTCGAATATTTGACATTATCAAACGATCGAATATAAAATAGAAAAGAAAAACGTAAGCATGTAATTAAAGATGAATCGTGCGCGTGTTCGTATTCGTTATCCTGACACGGATAAAGCAAGTTTCGTCACGCGAAACCGCACAACTCGATAACGACTTATGGTTTTAAACGTTACGCCTCACGATCGGTACACGTGATTTACGAATAGACAGAAGCCAGTGAAATAATAAATCTTGCGTTCGATCCTTTTGTCGATCCTTAGAAAGACGTTCGTATTGGATAACGAAATCGAACAAGTAATTCGCTATTTTCTTTGGAAAAAGAAATTAGACAGAAAATACGTGACGTCATTCTTGTCTTTTGTGATTTCATGTTTCGTAACGCGGTATTGTCTTGCAAACTGATCGTAAGACAGTAACGATTGGCGATAACTCGAACGGTAAAGTGAAATTTTACTCGCGAATGAGAAGAAAAAAAAAATAGAACGAGCAGATTTAATTTTCGCTTTGATTATACATAACCCTGATTCGATCCGATAGATCGGATTGTCTCGGTTGATATAGAAAGAATCGTAGATATAGAGATGGATCAGTTAACCGTGTTTGAAACAATTTAACCAATTATCGCCGACGTCTTAAACGAATCAAACTGGAAATCGAACGAATCGAACGAGAAAAAAAAAACGACAATCGAAGATCGAAGATCGAGAAGATCGAAACGATTTCTTCGTCGTTTCACGTTTCACATTCCTTTGCATTTTGTAAAGAAGGCAAACGAAACAAAAGATAGGAAAGAATTGGATCGGAAATGTCTGTTGCGTCCGTTCTGAACGGCAAAATCGATGTCGGCGAAACAAGTTAGTTTGGTTACTGGGTCGCTCGCTATTGTGCGTCAATGCTTGTAACCGTTTCAACTACGAGTAAATGTTACTCGTTAGACACCGTCCGGGTTATGACATACCGTAACCTTCTTTTTCGATCGATTAACGTTTCGATCGATCGTTTACGTATAATTACTGGTTATACCGGTATTGAAAATGAGATACACCGAACAACTTTAATTGAAAAAAAAAATTTCTTACGCAATTGCATATATCCTATTGTCGATTTATAGTTTATTGCTATTACGATTACGATCGTTTTTTTTTTTTTTTACCGTAGTATAATCAATATTCAAAGTCATTCTGCTTTCTCCGATTCTATCTATGAAAAACATAATTGATCGTCGTACAAATGTCGTAGAACCGGTATAACTCGGAAAGCAAAAAATCGAACTCGTTTCATGCATGATTGATTCGTTTAAAATCATTCGAAAATCCCGCGCCCGAATTGATCTCTCATCCGGTCGTTGTTTCTAATTTAGACGAAGCGCGAGTATTCTCAAGGACGGACCGTTTAACCGTTGCTCGAGTTACTCTACCGGCAACTATCGGCCACTGGATTTATGTATTATCAAAGGACAGAAAGAGAAAAAGATATACGTATGGAGTAGAAAAAGGAGAAAAAGAGAAGCAAGAAAGAAATAAGGATAATTGGAAATTTTGAATGGAATTGGGCAAAAAAACGAGATGTTTGATCGGGATGGAATAAATAATCGATAAAGAAGAAGCGGAGAAGGAAGAAAAAAAAATAGAGCGATGATGCGAAGAAATGTCAAAATGTCACAAAAGTGCGATGGAACGCGCATATGTATACGATGACGACGAGAAAATGAATATTTGAAAGACTTACCATATAAAGTCCTTGCAATGACTGCAGAAGGTTGGTTGCTTAAAGAAACGAGGCATGAAACTGTGATTCTTGACCACGTAGACATTCTTTTTCTTCAGGGCTCCTTTTCGTCCTCGAATTTTCTTAGCGAATGCGGTGTTTGCATCACCGGGCCCGAGGGAATCCTCGCACGTGTTGTTTGCTTCTTGATCGTCCGCCATCGCGCGCTCCACTTGTCGATCTTCCTAGAGACCGATCAGGGTGAAATTTCGTGCGATTCTTTTTTCTACCCCTCCGTTGATTCTTCTCCAGTCAATCGAAAGATGCACGCGCGTACACGAATCGACTCTTGATAAAGGGGAAAAACGAGCGATGTCCGAGCGAGTCAATCGCGATGCGCTCGGAAACGCTCAGAAACGAAGAGGGAAACGCGAGGAAAAGGTGACGGAAAAGAAAGAAAAAAATAGAGATGAGGAAAGAGAAAACCGTTTGTCGCGCGTCTGTCGAAACACTCTCAACGACGACGTGTCGTTTTTAGTATGTGTACGTGTGTGATGTGTGCATATGTATAGACGTATGTGTGAATATGGTGTATGTGTACTCGGTCGACGGTGCAATAGGTAATGCACTTGTCACGGTAACTCGTGTCGAGACCGACGGCCACCGACTCTGCTGCCCTCGCCGTTCGCTGCCAACACCGCCGCTGCCGCCGCCACCTCTACCATCACCACCACCACCTTCGCCTCCTCCCACCATCGCCACCACCCCGTTTTCCATGCCTGCATCTCACATTCCCGCTTCACCCTTCCCTTTCGTTCTTCCACTCTTCTTACCTATGCCGATACGCGCGCGCGCGCTCACCTATGCTCCACGTCCTTAACCCCTTAACCCCTCCATCCTACTTTGCTCAACCATTGCCCACCCGCGCTTCTATCTCTACCATTTTCCTTTTATTCAACTTCTCATCCCTTCTCCTCTCTTTTTTCGAATATCAATTTTTCTCTTTTAATCTATTCCATTCTCCGATCTTTACATTTTCCTCCTCTTTATTTACTTTCGAATATAATAAAAATGATTATTTTTCCTTCTCTTTCCGTGATATTTCACCGTTTTTTCTTTTAGTTACGTATGTTTACGTCCATTCTTATGCTTTGTTCTTCTCCCATGCTCTTCTCTCTTCTCTTTTTTCCTACATCGTTCATAAATTTCCCCTCTTTTACTCCCTCTCATTCTCTTGTGTTTTCTCTCGGTCCCTCTGCCGATGCACATACCTTCCCCTCTCTCGAACAGACCGATAATTTTAGATTCTCGGCGCAGTGGCTCGACATTGCTACTGCTCAGCCTGCGCCGCGCACTCGAATATCGACATTCGACATCCGCGAGAACCGCGAGCATATACGACCTCACCGAACCCCGAGGGAGAATTGCTACCTACGGTAGAGAGGGGATATCGAATGCACTAGATAACCTTCTCCTTGTATTCCTGCTGTCTTGTCTCTTTTCTCCCTTGCTTCCCTATTGTCCGTTATTTTTTTAATGTTTCTTTCTTTCTTACATTCTAATCTTGATGTTTTACTACATGTCGCTTTTAGCGTGCCAGAATGTTGCAATCCTATTTCTATCTTTCAACTTTTATCTTTATATATTTATTCATTTTATGTGCATAAATATATACTTACGTACATATCAACGTGTAATATTATAACAGTCAATATATTTTAAATATAACGATTTAACGTGTTTTCAATCTCTTCATAGCTAAAACTAGTAACTGCATTGATCGTTTTGTATTATAAAAAAAAAATAATTTTGAGGATTCAAATTTTAATCTTTAATCTTAAATCATCAAATTCGTCGTCAAATTGAAATCAAATTAAATTACTTATAAAATTCAAAATAGGGTTAAAATTTAAAGCCAAAATATTTTAGTGCTCGAATAATCATAGATTCTTATAGCAATAATTTGATTCTAAACTGGTCAATCCAGAAAAGTTTGTAATTCGAGTTTTAACGCGTGAGTCAATAATATCTCCATTAGCTATTTTTAATCACTAGATCATATGAATTTCTCACGATAAAACATTTCTTATAAATTTGATAACTTTTCATAACATATTATTTTTTCATAATGTGCTACTATAAACTAACTTGATATATTAAATACGTTTTTCTTCTTTTCCTAGATTTAACTATAACGATGAGATTGATAAAAAAAATGAACTTTTAATTTTAATTTAAATAATATTCAAATGATATAAAAGAACTTTCAATCATTCGATTAATGATATTTTATTCTTATTTTTAATACATAATACACATTTCCTTTTAATTTATACCTTTTATAGAATTTTTTGAATTTCGTAGAGGGCGTTAATGTTGTCAGTCATACCAACCTTAACAATTTGATCTTTTCTACAATCGATTTAATTAAACGTTCCAACGTTCCATTATTTAAAAGATTTTAAAGTGGTTTTTTTCTTGTTTTTTTTTGTAGTAAAATTTTGATTTGTGAATTATAATGAAATTATCAAAATTCTATTGGATGATTTTCATCACATGTTACTTATCATTTAGTATGTTATACGAATAATAGTTTATCGAATGTTTGTTTATTTATAAATATTTTTAGGCCACGCCCTCGAATGCTATGTGTGTACCGATCAAGAAGGTAATAGAGAAAAATGTTTAAAGAGTACAAAAATTTGTGAGCAACATCAAGATGCTTGTTTCACAGAAATTAAATGGGGAAGTAAGTAAAGGAACTAGTATAAAATTTTCATATGCCTTAATGATAGGTTTTTGAGGTTATGTTTATAGTACGTAATGATTTATTAAAATAAATTATTCGTATAAAAACGAAAAACCTACATTTTTAGCATGATATTATTATTAATAATAATATCATGCATTATTAATGATAATATTACTATTATTATTATTTATAAATTATTGGTTACTGATAAATAAATTTTATAGGTACACCATACTGGTCACAAGGAGCAAAAAAACAATATTACGTTTCAAAAAGATGTGCCACAAAAAAAGAATGTGAACGAATAAAACGTGCTAATATGGATGATTGCACGTATATTTGGTATCAAGATTGGAAATGTTCTGACTGCTGTCAAGGAGATAAATGCAATTATTATGCGATTTCCATGGCGGAGAAATTACATGCTTATTGGTTGACTGTTATCGCTGCATTGATATTTTTGCATTTATGGCAGAGGTAATCGATCTATTTGCGATTCATTAGCCATTATTGGCTATTTCATCTACTCGTTTTTCTCTCCATAATCGTTCGATTTAATCATTTTATCATTTATTATGGAGGCTTGAATTCATGAGTTACAGTTTGACTTTGGAAAATTATATTTAATGATAAATTGTAACTTGAAATATAATAATTATTTCAAGTAATTTATATTTAAAAATAATTTACAAAAATTGTATTCAATTTTATTTTATATTATTCGAATAGCAAATTTCAATTTAAAATATTCAATTTAAATATTTATAAGTTAATTTAAAAATATTTTCAAATAGGCATAAAAGATTAGTTTAATTATGCCTATTACAAATATCCGTCCAATAAAATGTTCGTCCGAGCGTATTTTATCGAAAAAAAATATATTATTTGATATTTTATATTTGTGAATAAAATTTTTATGAAATATATGTAATACGTTTTTTGTTAACATTTTTACTTCTTTATTATCCTTTTATTGCTCTTTCTAATCCAGTGAATCGTCGCTTTGATAAACGTAATGTGAGAAATCAAATAATCATATCTTTTTGTAACGTATTATATATCACATCGTGTAGAGGATATCCGATACTTAGTATAGATAAGCGGAGTAGAGAATAATTATTTACAATGAATCCATATTAATCAACACAGAATAAGTTTAAATTATCAGTATCATTTTCTGAATCGATATCTTTGATAATTATTTTTTGACGTACGATATTCATGTAAGTACGATATATTTATTTTTTCTTTTTCTAAAAATACAACAGACTCAAAATTATCAAAATATGTTACTTTCTAATAAAAATATATTCTTAAATTAGTATTCATTGTTCATTTCATAATTTTACTATTTATTTGTAAAAAGTTTGTTTGATATCAATAACATGAAAATTATATCTAATAAATAATATGTATATTCAAGTTACATGAAAAATTTTTATCATAAATAAATATATAAAATGATATAATTTGCATTAATGAAACATCGAAAGAATAAGATCAAGAAGGAAAAATATTTAATGTATGAAACGAAAAAAAAAAACATTTCTTCTTACATTATCTAAACTTATCAGTAAAATCAACAAAATAACAATAGAATGATCAGATTGTATCAGTTATAATGTTAAGATCAATATTATGAGCAGATGGCTGATATTGATGAGATTGAACAATTCTAATCTATTCAATTGCGGTGAAGCAATTCCGACCAATTGAATGATTCTGTTTTGCTCGCACCACGACCGATCTTTGAGCTCGATTTAAAAATATTTTAATTAACGCTTCTTTAGTCACAAATCGAATGTTCTCTATCGAGCCGGTAGTCCATCGTTCATTGCAGTATAGTCTTTTATGATCTATAGACAAAAATTGATTTGATTGTATTTTAAATGATAAGGAAATTAAAAAGGTATAGAAACGATATCTTCGATTAAATAGTCTGTTCATATCGTCGATTGGCAAAGTCTTTGAACAGTTTTCATTCTTCTCCTTCTTATACGAACTTACGTAAAAACATAAAAATTCTGACGTCTATCACGGATATTAACACTTGTTACTTTCAGTTGTATAAAATGAAGATCTGGAAATTAAAAACTTTGTACAAGATGTTTAGCCGGAAGAAAGAGGTGGATTATTCTCAGGATACAAGATTGGCAAGATGTCTGTCGACATTGGATCTCACGGCTCTCGGAATAGGTTCGACTCTTGGCGTGGGTGTGTACGTTCTCGCAGGCTCTGTTTCAAAAACGATCGCGGGTCCTGCCGTAATAGTTTCGTTTGCTATTGCCGCGATTGCATCTATGTTTGCAGGTATATAATTCAAATTTGACTCGTCGTGATTTATTTCATCGATTTACTTTTTTTACTCGATCGATAAACAAAAAAAATTAATTCGAATTTTTTTCTAATCCAGGTCTGTGTTACGCGGAATTCGGTGCAAGAGTTCCACGTGCGGGATCAGCGTACATATACAGTTATGTAACAATGGGAGAATTTACAGCTTTTCTGATCGGTTGGACGTTAATTCTCGAATACGTAATTGGCTCGGCTAGCGTAGTGCGAGGACTGAGCACTTACGTAGACGCTTTGTTTAATAATACTATGAGAAACGCGTTCGAAACAGCGGCACACATCGACATCGATCACCTTTCTTCTTATCCGGATTTCTTTGCCTTTGGAGTAACTCTAATCTTTTCCGGTATGAGATTATCGAGCAAATTAAATTTATCATACGTTAAACAGAGAAAAATTTTTAATATTATACACTTCGTTTTTAATTTTATTCGAATTTCACTAATTAAAATATCTATTGTCCCGGATAGCTGCATTGGCGTTTGGTGCAAAGGAGTCTTCGGTAGCGAATAATTTCTTTACGCTTACAAATCTTTCCGTAGTTCTATTCGTCATAATCGCTGGATCTCTTAAAGGTAATAGGTTTATAATTCGTACCTGAAATAAGAAATATATTTTATATAAATATATATATATTTATGCATTTGGGACATGAAGCCAACATAAACAATTGGAAAACGAAGCCAACGTGTACGGCAGAAAATTGCAAATACGGAAGTGGAGGGTTCATGCCTTACGGTATAGCTGGTGTTATAAGTGGAGCGGCAACCTGTTTTTACGGATTCATCGGTTTCGATTGTGTCGCGACTACCGGGGAGGAGGCGAAAGATCCCCAAAAATCGATTCCAATAGCAATCGTTGCATCATTGACTGTCGTCTTTCTTGCGTATTTCGGTGTATCCACGGTATTGACTACTGTCCTTCCTTATTACGAGCAGAATGAGGATGCCCCCTTTCCGGTGTTATTCGATCGTATCGGTTGGAATTGGGCGAAATGGCTGGTAACGATAGGTGCCATTTGCGGTCTTTGTTCAAGGTAAAACTCGATTATGCGTCTCTATACATGCGCACGTACATGTATACATGTGTGCAAGTACAGAAATATTTTCGATTCATTTTTTTTTTTAATCTATGGAAATCGTTTGTATAGTTTGTTAGGCGCGATGTTTCCCTTACCACGAATTATTTATGCTATGGCATCCGACGGATTGATATTCGAATGGATGGGAAAGGTCAGTTCACGATTCCATACACCTCTGATGGGTACATTCTCGGCAGGAATTCTTACAGGTTTGTATTTTTTTTTTTTTACTACTCGGATAATATTCATTGTTTATTAAAATTTTAGGTTTACTGGCTGCCATTTTTGAATTGACTCAACTCGTAAATATGATGAGTATTGGAACACTACTCGCTTATTCGATCGTCGCAATATGTGTACTGATACTTCGGTAAAAAAAATTCAAATTTCCTATAAAGTATGAAGATTTATTATTGATGACAGTTTAATTTAATTTTGGATCGTTTTAGATACGAGGAAAGCGAGGCCTACCAAAAAAAGGGGGATCGTGATCCAAGAACCTTGAAATTCATTGCGAGACAGTTAATTAACGCTAATGGATTAAATCATTCTACGAAATTAACGTCTCAAATCGTTACTTACCTTGTCGTGTGTTATGGTATATTTATCACCTTGATCGATTAATGTAACTTTTTGCAATGTTATATTTGCTATTAATTTGTATTCTTTACAGTTATTCTATGTATTTGCATCGGTATTACAATTTCAATTTTTACCGATGAAATAATGAATGGTAAAATTACACTTATCGTTCCATTAGCAATTCTGCTATTAGTTCTTATCCTTATTCTTATTTTTATTTATCTTCAACCGACTTCTGGAAAGAATCTTGCATTTTCGGTGTGTATTATTTTCGTTATCGTTTACGTAAACACTTAATATATTATTGTAATTTTTGTCATGTATTTTTAGGTTCCATTAGTGCCATTTTTGCCTGCTTTCAGTATTATTATTAATATTTATCTCATGATGATGTTAGATAAAATGACATGGGTAAGATTTTTAATATGGATGATAGTTGGTAAGTAAAGAATATCAATAGAAATAACGATTTTAAATTAATATAATTAAATAAAAAGATTTTATTATTTCTTGTAGGACTCGGAATATACTTTTTTTACGGTGTTTGGCATAGTAAAATGAGAAAAGATAAACACACGAAACTACCCGAAAATGGTTATAATGAAGACACATGGAAAACCAATGATTC
Source organism: Apis cerana (assembly GCF_029169275.1). Classification (NCBI taxonomy): domain Eukaryota; kingdom Metazoa; phylum Arthropoda; class Insecta; order Hymenoptera; family Apidae; genus Apis; species Apis cerana. Next base: position 15,575,144 of record NC_083862.1, on the reverse strand, counting down.
CTCTATATATAAATGACACGATGTATTTCATTTTCATAATAAAAATTTTGGATAAATCAGAGATACTTACCTTGTTAATTAAATTAATAAATGATTTAATATTACGATAATTTGAAGAAATTATCTTTTTTATCTTAAAGATAAAAGGATGATCGATCTGCATATTTAAAAATAGCTTTTCTATTTATATTTCAAAATTATTATAAAAATAAAATATTTCTTTAAAAATTTAAACTTTAAAGAGCAAATAGTGATTTAAGATCATCAAGCGTGAGTTTCGAAACAGTGGAATTTTTATCGCCACTGAGAACATTTTGCGCTATTTCCATTTTCTTTTCTTGCAAATGTTTTATACGTTCTTCTATTGTGTCTTTGCAAATAAACCTAGAAAATAATAAATTAAGTAAACTGATATGTTTTGCTGCGAATTTTAAAAAATTATTTTAATAATATTTTCTAACTTGTATATGAACACATTTTTTTTCTGTCCAAAACGATATATTCTATCTTGAGCTTGTACTTCTAATTGTGGATTCCAGTGAATATCTATTAGCAATAAGTGATTTCCACCTACTAAATTTAATCCAACACCTCCTGCAGTAAGTGAAAGCAATAATATTTTTGGCTTATTGTTTGAAGTGTTGAACGAATCCATTATACCCTGTAAAAATATTTCATACATTTAAAATAATATCGCTCGATGCGACTAAAAAATATTATTCATTTCAAAACTACCTGTCTTTCCTTAATAGGTACATTTCCCGTGAACATATCAAAACTGGCATCCTTTATCGAAGATAAACAAGATGCGATAATATTTAACGTACTTGTCCATTGAGAAACAATGATTAATTTATCATTTTTTTCTAAAATTTCCTTCACCTTTTCAAGGACCATTTTTATCTATATTCGAGATGAAGATACAAATAAATTAAATGTGTTAATCAATATTGAATAATGTTTTATAAATGAAATCATATAAAAAAAAAATTCACCTTTGAACTTATACGGTCAGATTTAAATACAGGATTTTTAGATGTAAGTAAATTGGTAGCTACTCTGCGATCAACACCTATGTCTATTTTATTGTCTTCTTCTTCTTCATTATTTTCCGAATCTTTTAATGTCATATTATTAATCTGCGATAATAAATTTGGATCCAAATTTTCTGTTTCTATCATTCCACTCTCTTTCATATCTTCTTGATCTAACATGGAATAAATAAGTGATGGATGAACACAAATTTGACGTAATCTTAGTAAAAGAACTAAAATTTCATGCGTTTTCACGTCCGCGTGTAATGATAATAATTTATTCTGTGCCATCGTAAATTGAGTATTTTTATCTGAAAAGAAAAAAATATATAATATTATTTTGATGTGTTATTAACGTATAATTTTAATATATACACTTACTTGGATTCGAAAGAAACGTTGGTTTATCATATTTTCCGACGGCTAAATCAATCATATGATCTTTTTCAGCTCTTTGAGCCAAAAATTGAGCAAATAATGTACGAGAATAAATCAATACTTTTTCGTATACCAATTGTTCCTGTGGATCGAGTTTTATAAATATTTCTTCCACAAATTTTTCCGGGAGACTTTCCAACATGCCATTAACTTGAAGTTCTTGTTTTGTTCTACGTAACATTAATGTTTTCATTACAGTTACTAAACGTTGACGACCAGCAGCATTTTTGTTATCTACCCAACGTTTCCATACTCGTAAATCATCAAAAGGAGAACATTTTAAAAATTTTAAAATAGAATATAAATCCATTTCCTTATTTTGAATAGGTGTTCCAGTAAGAGCCCATCGTTTACTTGCTAGTAAACCACATACCGATTGAGAAGCTTGACTTTTATGATTTCGAATTATATGTGCTTCGTCAAGAATAATACGATTCCAATGAATTTTATATACCGTAGAATTGGTCTTAAATTCACGGGTTAAAATGTTATATGTTGTAATAACTACATCGTTTTTTGCTAATCTTTTTGGTACATTTTCCCGATTTGTACCATGATAAACTTCAACAGAGAGCATACCACGTTTACATCTGTGGTTTATTTCATTTTCCCATTGTGATAATAAAGATGCTGGACAAACTACGAGTGTACCACCTTTATATCGCAATGGTGTGTTATTATCTATCCATTCCTCATTATCATATGCTTCATCTTCTTTTAATTTTTCTTTTGCAATACTGGCTATAATTAAAGATATCATTGTTAAAGTTTTACCTAAACCCATATCATCAGCAAGAACTCCACCAGGAGGTCTTTGTTGTTCTCTCCACATTAACCATGCTAATGCGTGTTGTTGATGCGGCATTAATTTTACTTTTAAACCTTGAGGATCATTCGCTCTTTCTTCTTCCGTCGGTCTAGCTACAAGAGATCCGTGCAAATCTTGCAATCTATCGACTGTTAAAGTTAATTCTCTGTCCAATGTTGCTTGAGCTTTTTTCCCAAGTTCTTTTGATGATTTCAATTTCAACGATGTATAATCGGAATTATAAGAAGAATCGAATTTGTCAGGATATTCTTGTGTAGTAAATTCTTCTTCGATAGATTTAGTAGTTTGTGTTAAAGGTGTATTTTCTAATTCAATTGCAATTTCTTCTATTTGTTTTTCTTGCATTGCAATACTTTCACGCAACTTTTCTCCATTATCTGGTAATAAACTAATATTACCAGTAGTAAGTAATAGCTAGAAATAATATATATATTATCTAAAATAAATATATTTCACTTTCTTACTTTATTGAAATGAAACATTGGATTTACCTTTGTTTTGCTTAACTCTTTTTGTAATTGTTCCATTTTACAAACAAGAAGAGCTCTTTTTTGAGCAATTAATGGATCTATATTACCGACACCTATTTCTTGTTTTGCTAAAGAAATTGCAATTTCAGATTGTGGAATATTTTCTTCATCTATATGACAAAAATTTAGAAATCAATTCAATAAGTATATAATAAATTTACAATAATGTAATAATTTTAGAATAAGAGAAAAACTACTACAAAAATATTTATACCTGAATCAGTTAAACAATGTGATTTTTTAAATTTTATTTTTTCTTTAGAAACATGTTTCGTAGTCAAACTATTATTGTTTGAAATATTTTTAGATATATTAAAAACATCCATATTCTCCTTATTCTCAAAAGCATCTTGTGATTCTTTGTCATCCTTTATTTCAGTACTAATGTTTATCATTTGTTCATCTAATAAATAATTAAATTAATAACATTAAACTCAAAGTTATTCTGTTCTTAATAAAATTTGATACCATTTGACATATTGTCATTAGTATTATCCTCTTCGGTATCACTGGTTGATAAAGAATTATTTTCATCATTATCTTCATTAACATCTTCATTATCAGAGTAAAAAATATGCTTCCTAATTCTTTTTTTTATTGTTTCTTCTGTTAATGATAATTTTTCAGACGAAGATCTAAATCATAAAGAAAATCATAAAACAATAGAATATTATTAGTTCATTAAAACATTAAATTAAATAACAATTAAAGTTTACAAAAGATATTGCTTACTTTCTCGGCGTTAAATTTGAAGAAACATTTGTACTACTATCACTACTTTCAATCACAAAAATTTGTTCTTTTTCAATATTTTTATTTTCGTCTTCGTCACTGTCCGAAATAACAAAAGATCTTTCTTTATCTTTAATAACACAAGGCGAGTCGCGCCACTGACTGAAACTTTCCTCCATCCGAACTTCTGTGAATATTATTAATTCTCTTTAATTGGACAAATTTAAAAAATTTATATTAAATTATACATGTAAAAAATTATATTAATTTAAAATGTAAATAAATATTTAACTCTTACCAAAATGAATCACTTGTTAAAAAAAATTTAACTGATACTTTTTTAAATTGACAAGTATGATGCGAACATGAACTATGCAATAATATAGTATGACATATTATATTGTTTTTTTAATAATATTAAATTAAAATTTCAAAATCTGATTATAATATCAATTAAATAAATAAGAATAAATAGAAATGTATTAAATAATATTTTTACAAAACAAAAATCAATAAAAAAATGAAAATATTAATTAATTTATATAGATAACTTTGTTGCCTTTTACTAGGGTAACATATAGAGATATGAAGACTGATAATTTCCCTATTAACGACAGATTCCTAAACTAGTTGGATCCAACTTAAGTTCTTGCTCTCGTCTCATCTACAATCGTTTAAGTTGTTGCGAATCAGAGTGAATTCTGTCAATTCGAATCAAAACTTATTGTCAAAAAAATGGCCGATTTTTTAGATTCAGAAGCAGAAGAAAGTGAGGTATATGTAACATTAAATTTTAATATTATGATATATATATATATATATATATATATGTATATGTATATATATATATATATATATATACATAAATTCTTTAATCATATAAAACTTATGTCTTTGACCAATGCTTTATTATATTATTATAGGAGGAAGAGGAATTAGACGATAATGAAAAGAAAAAATTGAAGAAAATAAAAGCTGTGGCAGAAAGTGATGAAGAAGAGGAGGAAGGTGAGGATAGAGTAATACATTCCAAGGTTGTATCATGATATTTCATAAATTTTTTTTTCTATTTAAATTTACAAATATATTATACATTTTATTTTATAATTAATAAATGTCAATGATATATCTATCAATTGCTTACAGATGATGAAGATCGATTACGTGAAGAACTTAAAGATCTCATTGATGATAATCCCATAGAAGAAAGTGAAGGAGAGGATAGTGATGCTTCTGGAGCATCCAAAAAACGTAAAAAGAGTGATGATGAAGATTTCGATGATCGTTTAGAAGATGAAGATTATGATTTGATAGAAGAGAATTTGGGAGTTAAAGTTGAAAGAGTATGTATAAATTAATTAAAAATTATTTAATAAAATATTTAATAAAATTAAACAAATAAAGTGATATAATTTTTTACTTTAGAAACGTTTCAAACGCCTTCGTAGGATTCAAGATGAAGAATCAGAGGAAGAACAAGAAAAGGAAGTGGATGATGATAGAGATGCTATTGCAAATGAACTTTTTGAAGGCTCTGGTGATGTAAGTCACATTTATAATACAAATATTTTAAGCCAAAGTTTAAATTAAAAATCTAAATTTCTTTATTATATTGTTTAATTTTTTAATTTATTTCTATACTTACATCAGGAAAGGGAGATTACTATGGTATGTGGAAATAAATATAACAATATTTAAAAAAAAAAATCATTTGTTTTTTTTTTATTTTTTATTATCTTTTTTTTTTATTCTAGTTTTATATTTTCATTATGAATTAGGAAGATGAGAGGAGAAGCGAACGCAGTCACAGACCTGAGGTGGATACATTTGATGAAGAAGGAAGTGAAGGAGAATATACTGATGCGGATGATTTTATTGTTGACGACGACGGTAGACCAATTGCAGAAAAACGAAAAAAGAAAAAACCTATATTTTCTGATGCAGCCTTGCAAGAAGCACAAGATATTTTTGGTGTTGATTTTGATTATGATGAATTTGGTAAGTATGGTGAAGAAGACTATGAGGAAGATGAAGAAGAAGAAGAAGAAGAGGAAGATGAATATATGGATGATGAAGATACCGAAAGACCACGAAGACCGAAAAAACAACTGAAAAAGAAAACAACGAGAAAAAGTATATTTGAGATTTATGAACCAAGCGAACTTAAACGTGGTCATTTCACCGATATGGATAATGAAATACGAAATACAGATATACCAGAAAGAATGCAACTTCGTACTATTCCTGTTACTCCAGTTGCAGAGGGTTCTGATGAGTTAGATCTAGAGGCAGAATGGATTTATAAACAAGCTTTTTGTCGACCAACTATTTCAATTCAAGATGCACATTTAAATGCTGAAGCTAAAGAAAGGGCTCGAAAGGGGCCTCAAACAATTGGTAAAATTAAAAAAGCTTTGGATTTCATGCGAAATCAACAATTTGAGGTGCCTTTTATATCATTTTATAGAAAGGAATATGTTTTACCGGAATTAAACATTAACGATCTTTGGAAAGTATATAAGTTTGATGCGAAATGGTGTCAACTTCGTCAAAGAAAAGAAAATTTATTAAAATTATTCGATAAAATGAGAAATTATCAATTAGACGAGATTATGAAAAATCCTGATGCTCCTTTACCAGATAACATACGATTGATTAAAGATGATGATATAGAACGATTAAAAAACGTACAAACTAGCGAAGAATTAAACGATGTTTATTATCACTTCATGTTATATTATAGTCACGAAATTCCAACGATGCAAGAAGCTGCCCGTCAGAAAGAAAAAAAAGCACGCAAGGAAGCTAAAATTCAAAAACGAAAACAGCAAATTGCTGGTGCCGAAGAAAATGGAGAAGATCCTCCAGAAGAAGAAGTAGATGTAGAAGAAGAAGAGGAAGCGGATGAAACATTGAAACAAGCTGTTCGAACTGGTCCGTATTCTATTTGTAGACGAGCTGGCCTTGATAGTCTTGCAAAAAAATTTGGTCTTACTCCCGAACATTTTGCTGAAAATTTGCGAGATAATTATCAACGACATGAAGTGGATCAAGAACCAACTGAACCATTAATCATTGCTAATGAATACTGTAGTCAAATACTTAACAATCCAGAAGAAGTATTAAAAGCTGTACAATTAATGGTAGCTATTCAATTAGCGCGCGAACCATTAGTAAAAAGATGCGTCCGAGAAATGTATATGGAAAGAGCAAAAATATCGGTAAAACCGACGAAAAAAGGAATTAAAGAGATAGATGAAAACCATCCAATTTACGGTATGAAATATTTGAAGAATAAACCGGTACGAGATTTAGTCGGAGATCAGTTTTTAAATTTAATCATAGCTGAAGAAGATAAATTAATCACGATAACTTTAAGCGATAGCATCGAAGGAAATACCAGTAACAATTACGTTGATGAAATGAAACAACTTTATTATCGAGACGAATTCAGTAAAAATGTTCAGGATTGGAATGCATTGAGAATTGGAAGTGTTGAAATAGCACTTACACGTATAGTTCTACCAAGTTTGAAAAAAGAGTTAAGAGCAAATCTTATTGCGGAAGCTAAAGAATGCGTAATGAGAGCATGTTGCCGTAAAATGTACAATTGGATCAAAGTTGCGCCTTATATCTGTGAATTTCCAGAGGAAGAAGATGAGGAATGGGATACTACAAAAGGACTTCGAGTTATGGGTTTAGCTTACGTTCCAGATTATTCTCAAGCCGCGTTTGCTTGTTTAATTGCACCTGATGGAGAGTGCACAGATTATTTAAGATTACCACACTTGATGAAACGAAAAAATAGTTATCGAGAAGATGAAAAAACCATGAAGGAAGCCGACTTGTTAGCAATCAGAAATTTTATAGCGACAAAAAAACCGCATGTTGTAGTAATAGGCGGTGAATCGAGAGAAGCAATGATGATCGCTGCTGATATTAAGGAATGCATTGCAAATTTAGTAGAAGAAGAACAATTTCCAAACATTAAGATAGAAATTTGTGACAATGAATTAGCTAAAATCTACTCAAACAGTAATAAAGGTATATCCGAATTTCGGGATTACCCAGAATTATTGCGACAAGCTATTTCATTGGGTAGAAGAATGCAAGATCCTTTGGTAGAATTTTCTCAATTATGCACTGCTGATGAAGAAATTTTATGTTTAAAGTATCACACTTTACAAGATCAATTACCAAAAGATGAACTTTTGGATAATTTATATTTAGAATTTGTGAATCGCGTAAACGAAGTCGGTGTTGATGTGAATAAGGCGGTACAACAAGCTTATTGCGGAAATTTAGTTCAATTCGTGTGCGGTTTGGGGCCAAGAAAAGGACAAGCATTGATCAAAATGTTAAAGCAAACTAATCAAAGATTAGAAAATAGAACGCAACTGGTAACTGCTTGTCACATGGGACCTAAAGTTTTTATTAATTGTGCGGGTTTTATTAAAATAGATACGAACAGTTTAGGAGACAGCACTGAAGCTTATGTAGAAGTTCTTGATGGATCTCGCGTACATCCCGAAACATATGAATGGGCAAGAAAAATGGCAGTCGATGCTTTGGAATACGACGATGAAGATGCTAATCCTGCTGGAGCACTCGAAGAAATTCTCGAATCCCCTGAGAGATTGAAAGATCTTGATCTGGATGCATTTGCGGAAGAACTTGAGAGACAAGGTTTCGGCAATAAATGCGTTACATTATACGATATCAGAGCAGAATTAAATTGCAGATATAAAGATTTACGTGTACCATATCAATCGCCAAGCGCAGAACGATTATTCGATATTCTAACGAAAGAAACCCCAGAAACATTTTATGTAGGAAAATTAGTATTGGCTACGGTGATAGGAATAAGTCATAGAAAACCACAGGGTGATCAATTAGATCAAGCTAATCCCGTAAGAAATGATGAAACTGGATTATGGCAATGCCCATTTTGTTTGAAAAATGATTTTCCTGAACTGTCTGAAGTATGGAATCATTTTGATGCCGGAGCTTGTCCTGGCAAAGCTACTGGAATTAGATTAAGATTAGATAATGGAATATCTGGTTATATTCATATAAAAAATTTATCTGACAGACATGTTGCGAATCCGGAAGAAAGAGTAAGCATAGGACAAATAATACATTGTCGAATAATAAAGATTGAAGTGGAGCGATTTAGCGTCGAATGTACGAGTAAAAGCAGTGATCTCGCGGATAAAAATCATGAGTGGAGGTATAGAAATATGTATTTCAAAATCTTAGTATCTATACTATTTTAAGATTGAACATGCTGATATCGAATATTTTCTTGTTTTCAGACCACAAAGAGATCCATTTTACGACACCGAAACAGAACAAAGAGATGCAAAAGTTGAAGAGGATGCAAAAAAAGCGAAGCAACGTCAGACATATGTAAAACGCGTAATCGTGCATCCTTCTTTTCACAATATTAGTTTTGCAGAAGCTGAAAAATTAATGCAAACAATGAAACAAGGTGAAGCTATAGTTAGACCAAGCAGCAAGGGTGCCGATCACTTAACAGTTACATGGAAAGTTACGGATGAAGTGTATCAACATATTGATGTGAGAGAGGAAGGAAAAGAAAATGCATTTTCTCTTGGTCAAAGTCTGTGGATTGGAAATGAAGAATTCGAAGATTTAGATGAAATTATTGCAAGACATGTAAATCCTATGGCTGCATATGCTTCAGAATTATTGGATTTTAAATATTATAAAGCAACTGTAGAAGGTATTAAAGATAAAGCAGAAGATATACTGAAAGAACAGAAAAAAGAAAATCCTGGGGGAATTCCATACATAATATCGGCTGCAAAGGTTGGTAAGAATCACTTTCAAATTATTTTAAATATACAATAGAATTTAAATATATTTACATTTTTTTATTGTTTCAGAATTATCCTGGGAAATTTTTATTATCTTATCTTCCACGAACTCGATGTCGTCATGAATATGTGACGGTATCACCAGAAGGATTTAGATTCAGAGGACAAATGTTTGGTAGAGTAAACGATTTGTTTCGATGGTTCAAGGAACATTTTCGAGATCCAGTACCTGGACAATCTACACCTAGTACTCCACGTGGTGCAATGACATCTAGAACACCTTATCATACAACACCAGGAACAGTGAGTGGTATGTATTCAATTTCAATTTTTATTGATTTATTGATAAATATTTGTTTAATATCTGTTTTACTATACTATAATGTTACAGGAATGAATCAAGAAGCTATACAAAGAGTGGCTCAAAATCTTCCTCATCATATGCTACATTCTTTATCACAAGTTGCAAATCAAACTCCACATCATTATCCACCGCACACGCCAGGAACTACAAGTGCTGCTGGTTATGCTGGAGTTCATACTTATCCTAATACACCATATACACCTTCTGGACAAACGCCTTTCATGACACCATATCAAACACCACATCATACTCCACATCATCATGGTCAACCAACTCCAAGATATGGGCAACAAACACCCAATCATCAACAAGGTCCTTTTATTCATCCACCTCCACCTTCGGGGATAAGTGGACATCACAGATCAACCCCATCGCATAGACCTACGCCACCTATGTCAACACCTGGCGATCCTATGGATTGGAAAAAAGCAGCAGAAGCATGGGCACGGTTAAAAAGCGGTCCACGTGTATCGTAAGTATTTTCTCTTTTTTTTTTCATATTTATTTTCTTCTATTATTTTTTTCTTTTTATAGTACTTCTACTCCAAGATACGAAGAATCTAGAAAAACTCCTAGAAATTATGAAGAGTCGGTTGGAAGAACAACTCCACGAAATAGAACTTCGAATCGGACACCTTCGTATAAATCTCCTCGAGGTACTCCTCATACCAATTCTAGTCCTCGAAGTATGTCTCTTAGCGGAGATGGTACTCCTTTATATGATGAAAGTTAACAAGTTCATTAGTATATTATAAATTGCTTTTTCATTACATCATATCATAACACGTAAAAAAAAAAAGAATTAACAAAATTTGAAAAAATCATATTTCATTGAAAATGCTTTTATAGTTAGTTTTATAAGTGTCTTTGACACTGTATAAAGCATTTTACTATTCATCAACTCTAACATCTTCTTTTACGTTGATATATTTAATTGAAAAATAAAATAACACATTTCGAATATACATGTATATTTACTATCTCATATGTGTATGTATGTATGCATGCATGCATATATATAGCATACACATATTAACCTACTTGAATACTTGCCTTTAAAAAATATATATATATATATATATATATTGAGTGCGATGTAAAAACATAAAAACCTTAAATTTTACTTATATTTTTATTCATTATATCTTAATATATCAAATCAAATATTATTATTATGTATATCATATTTTTTATTTTTAGTTTTATTGACATCAAGTTATTGTACAGTTCTTATGTTTTTAACTTAGGAATGCAACATGTTTCTTACATACTTTTACAATTGTTAAATTACATCATTAAATAATAAATCAATTTTATCTTGTATTTTTGCTTTATTTTTCTAATAAGTATAATATCCTTTTTCAATTATATAAAAAACAAAAATAATTTATAAAATGAATAATTTTTATTTAGAAATGTAATTAAACACACATATTATGTTAGTCATAATTATAAAAAAATATAATATTATATTAACTTTAATGTTATTTCACACATGTGAGACTTGATCATCAGATAATATATCATCTTTATTTGGAATACTTTGATAATACATACATACTATATCACGATATCTTTCAACCGAAGACTGATGACTCCCATGCCTGAATAAACATACCGTGATGAATGCTATTAAATCCATGATCATAAAAATGTTACTAACAATGTACTTGCAAATTACATTTGTTTAGAAGTGCCGAGAAATGATGTATTTAATTCAACATTTTTCCTTACTTTTGATTTTTTTACTGCCGTTTTTGTTTTGGTAACGTTTGTGCAAGATTCATGCTTTAAAAATAATTCAATTTTATTAAAATAATTTAATGATTTTAAAAAATATGTTTTTTTAATAAATATATCATTATTTACCGAATTTTCAATATTTATAGGTTTTGAATTCTGTTTATTTGATATATTTATAGAGTTAGATGTTATTTTTCCTATCTCATCCTAATAAAAAAAATAAAATATGTAAATCAAAAAAACATAAAAAGAGAAACAAGAATAAAATTACCTTATATACAGAAATATTATGATCATTGCTAGAATCACTTGATTCTGACATTCTTGTTTTTTTCGTATTTTTCGTTGCAAATTTTTTAGATTTGTTATTTTTTATTTTTTTCACAATATTTTCAGTATTTCCCATCAACATTTTTGGTGAATTTTTACTTATTTGCTGCAATATGAAATTCATGATCTTTTTATAAATATATATATATATAATATTATATATATATTATATGTATATATATATATATTATAAAAATTATTATTAGTTAAATAAATTAGTTAAGGATGATAAGTAATTTTAGTACCTCCAAACTATTATTAATTCTGTTATTGTTATCTTGAATAGTACCAGGTTTATATACTGGATTGTTATCTTTCATAATAATGCGTTCTCCTAACAATGGAAGAGATATAAAAATAAATATTTTTTGGTAATTATATTTTTTAGTATTTTTATTATTTTATATATATATATATATATAAAAATTAAATCTTCATATTTTACCTGTCCAGTAAGTTAATGGAGGTATTATTCTTCTACCTTTTGAACTTCGACCGACATTTATATTATCCATTGATAAATCATTACATTTTTTTGTGCTGTCTTCATAATCGACAATATCTATAGCTTAGCATAAACAATTTATCTTTACATTATCTTAAATATTAATATCATTTTATCGATTATTATTAGCTATTATTAACTTACAATTTTGCAATGATTCCCATTCTTTACAAAATTGTTCTATATTAACAGGACAACCATAACGACATTTCCTTAATAATTTTTTAGGTATAACTATATAAAAAATAGAACATAAACATAATCAATATAAAAAAATATAAGTATAAAAAATATAAATATATAAAATATTATTAAATATTATTAAATATAATATTTCGGATTCTAACCATGTTTTGTATCACGCAAATTGCCGACTAATTGATAAAATTCATGATGAATTGTCTCGACCAATTTTCCTGATATTCGACGATATATTTTATCCGTTTTAAACTTTCTATGTACAATGTGGCCAATCTCACTATATATAAATATAATAATAATAATATATTGCTCACATTGAAATATTACATTATACAAATATATAATAATGTACAATATTTTGTAACTTACTTTAATAAATTTCCTTCAAAAATTAAATTTAATCCTGATTTGAATAAAACTCTCGGTGTCCAATCGGATAATAATTTTGGTTCAATATCATCTGTAAGTTTATTATCTTTAGAAATTTTTGAATTATCATATGATGATCTTTTTGTAATAATAGAATCCATGTTATTTGGTTGGATTTTAATGTTTTCTTTAAAATGTTCGCTATCAGATAACAAATTTGAATTTTTTCTTGAAGTAGTATTAAATTTTATAGGAGATTTTTGATATGTTCTTTTTTTGATTTCATGTAATTCTTCAATAACTTTATTTTCATCCTCAACCAAAGATTCTTTTGAATTTTGTAAGGTATATAATTGTTTATTTTTAATTTCTATATCAATAGGAATTGAGCTAAGCACAACAGGTTTTGTTCTTTCGTTTATGCTATTTTTTGAATAAGAAGAAAATTCTTTTTGTTGTTGATGAGAAAAACGATTTTGATTATTTTTATTATTAGTTTCAATGCAAGAATTTGTTTCTATTATATTCTTAGGTGTTTCAGTCATTATGGTTTTACATTCATTTTTTTTAATTTTTTCGTAAGAATCTTGTAAATTTTTAATAGATTTGTGAATATCTGTTGTATCTTTTTGTGCAAAATATTTGTGAATATGCACATTTTGTTCATTTTCTTTTATAATTTTAGGTTCTACATATTTGTCAGTATTATCTTGAAAATTTGGACAAATATCATTTACTTTTAAATAATTTCTTTCGTCCTCGGTAATATTGATACTTGAATCATTAAAATTTGTACAATCTATTTTTTCAGATCTTACATTTGTACAATTTATATTAGTACAATAGTCTGGTATAGTTAAAGATATATTTGAAATACATTGTTTATCCTGAGTATTATGATTTTGCAATATCTCTTTTTTTCTTATTTTACGTTTAGATTTTAATAATGTTTTTTTTTGTCGTATTATCCGTTCTATGGGTATTTTTGGAATTCCTGTATAAATTGCACTTTCACTATCGGATACACTGGTATTATTCATTTCTGTGAAAGTTCTTTTTCTTGATAATGAATTATTATAATTTTTTATTATTTCAGATTGATTATACTCTGACGAATTGTAATTTATTTCACTATTTTTTTCTTCTATTTGTATATCTTGCTTTAATTTTGTATGTTCAACATTAGGTCTATCCTGAATGGATTTATATGATACAACATAATTTAAACAATCTAATATCTCAAATATTTTATTAATGTATTCTTGAGAACAATTTTTATCAGTTAAGTTATTTACAATAACATTTAATATATCATTAACATTTTTTTTATTTTTAATGTGACAATAATTTAAATTCATATTACCCTTTTGTTTATAATTTTCTTTGTTATTGTTATATTGATTTATTAAAAATTGAATGTTTTCTCTATTATAACATAAATTTTCAGTTACATCAGATATATGTGTCTGTGTAAATGAATCAATTTTTTTATTATATGAATAAGAATTTTCTTTATTTTTTATTTTCTGTTCAGATAGACATTCTTTAGGAGATATTTTATTCTTAGGACTAGTTGAATAAGCAAATGTAATATCAGTAATTTCACTTTTTATGTCATCATCACTATCTGTGATAGGAGTAGGCCAACGAAATGTTGCACTACATCCTTGTTGTACAAACATCTTCCAAATTTCATAAACATTTTCCCAATCATCAGGAAATCCATCATAAAATTTACCTCTAACATAATTTGGTAATTCTAAATATAAAGAATAAAATGAAATATATGGAAAGAATTAAATAAAGATGTTTAAATATTAAAATAAATATTGAAATATTTACCACATTGATTATCAACAATATTTCCCTGCAAGTGATACAAATGTTTACAAACACATTCAAGTTTAGTACTTGTTAATCTTCTTATAATAGGCTTACTCCAAGCAATAATTCCACTAAAAATAGCAAAAATAAAAATAAATATGAAGTAATCATAAAAATACTATTAAATAAATAATTAAAAGTTAAATAAATAAGATTAAAATTACAAATTTTATATTATATAAATTACCATTCAATTTTTCCTTTAATAATTAATAAATTTTGTTCATTTAATATAACTGTCCATTCTGTAAACATTTTAATATTTCTATACTGAAAACTATTAGAATGAATATATGAAGAAGTATCAATATATTTTTCATTGTTATCAGAAAATTTATAGTTTTCTTTCTTTGGTGATATAATATCAATATCAGAAGTATTATATTTATTTTGTAATAAAAATTTTGAAACATTATATGTTTCTATATTATTTGAATGTTTTGAATTATAAAAATTAATGTCAAAACTAGGTGGTGGCATTTGAAGATAATCTCTCTGACAACTATTTTCTTCATTAAACTTTCTAACACTAGATGTAGCAAATTTCTTATGATCACTGTTAATATTTTTTCTTTTTAAAAGTATGTTTCTCAAATTATTACTTGAAGAAACAATTTCACTATCAATTCTGGAACCTTGAGGAACATTAATACTAGAATCAAATGAATCTATATTAATACTTGAAGGAGCACGTAGTGTAAATTCATCTTTCTTTCTGTTTTCTTTTCTAAGTGAAGCTAGTTTTAAAGTTCGTTCTAATTTTTTGTATCTTTCTTCCATTTGAAAATCACCAAAGTTTACCTATAACAATTTCATATGAGTTTAAAATATATTATGAAATTAATTATTATTTAAAATTCAAAATATAATTACCTCAGTCATGTGTGTCATTTGAAAATTTCAGTTTGTGATTTTATTATTTTGTAAATATTGCAAGTAATTTGACGCCAATGCTAACGCCATCAACCGTTTTTAGTAAGAGAAGAACTAATCTCCTTCTATCATTCTTTATTACGTCATAACTTATTATGCCTAACTGTTTCCTACTTCTTATATAAATAATACGTCATATATTGAAACCGTTTCTTCAGCACAGTTTTACAGAAGAAATGTAGAAAAGAAGAATAAATAGTAGAATAAGGACGAAGATAATATAAAAATATTGAAATCAACGCCATCTGTAGAGTTCCGCAAACACATAATATAAAAGATGAAAAAATAGTAGAAAAAGATAGAAATAGCATAAGAATTGATTGTTAAGGCCATCTTTTGAATATCAAAGATATTTCTTCAAAGCATGGTAAGTTAGAATAAGAATTGAAAATCAATTTTATTTCTAAAAGTTGGAAAATTCTAAAAGTTATTTATTTTTTAAAAAAGATGGTATTAATAATCAATTCTTATTTTATCTCTATTTTTTCCTATTATTCACTCTTATCTATATTTATGTTTAATATACAATACTTTAGAGATGAATTTTTTATTTTATCTATGTTTCTTTTTGTCTATACTTTTTTATATTTTATGGATTTAAAAAACGGCTCCGATATCTATTTTTCTATATTATCTTTTTTGCCTAATCTATTGAATTAATAATCTTAATAGAATTTATTTGATATCCAGTTTTATATAAAATAAATATTTAATTAAATATTTCTTTTTCTGTAATTTTATCTTAAAATTTAGTTTTAATTTCAAATATTACTAATTATTATCTTATTTTAAATCGATTAAAAATGATAATAAATTAAAATAAGAAGATTCTAATGTTTTTATCATATTAAATTTTAATATAAATAACGATTGAATCATTCATTTACGTATTATTTTTTTAAATAATATACAAATAATATTATAAAACAAAATTATAAATAATTGAAATGTCACATATAATATAATATAATATACATAATAAAAATTTAAAGCTTCAGAAAATAACATTGCATAAATATTTATTGTATCTTTTATTATTGTTATTATTATTATCATCATTATTATAATTACATAATTATTACTATTTTTCATATTTTTGTTCTTTTTAATTATTTTTAATTATCATTGCGATTATATTTTTACATAAATAGGAATACATTTTTTTTATTAAAAATGATACAGTCATATATTTTTCTATTTATTTTGTAACAGCAGAAATAATTATACAAGCTATATTTTTTATTCATATAAAGCGCAAATATTGTTTTGTTTTTGTATCAGTAGTAAGGAGTAAAATTTGACTAGATTTTTACATTAAAGTTTACATAAATTGATATTATGACTATCCTACTTTAAGCGATATGCATGTAACTAATACTATCTTATTAAAGCGAATATAAGAAAACGCAGATCATTTTTTTATTAACAAATATACCGCTTTTAAAGTCTTCTTCATGTAATTCATATAGAGAATAGAGAACAGGATGTCTGCTACCATCTGATGTATTAACAGACTATTTTTATTTTATGATTTACCACTCGCAGAATTATCAGCTTCGCTTGATCCTTCCGCTGAATCTGCTAATTCTTTTTGTTGATTTTTAGAACTTCTATCTTTATAATCCCGTCGATTATGATGATGATTATGATCACTATCTCTACGATCTTTTTGTGAAATGTTTCCTCTATACTTTCGGTTACTTTCATCGCGATAATAATTGCGATGTCCACGAGACCGATAACACAAAGATTCAAACATCATCGAATTAAAATTTTTTAATTTTATATTGCTATTTTGAAGTTGTGGTAACATAGTCGCATCCATCTCCGTTTGATGATCTAATTTATTATGTCGATTTCTTCCGTTCCTACAATATAAAGTTTTGCAAATAAAATTTTAAAATATATTATTCATGATAAATATATTATAGATAGCTATACGATGTACGGGATATGTTTTATCTTGTATAAATTTATATTATACAAAGATCTATAACATTTTATAATTTCGTTACCTAATTGTTTTATGATGCCAATAACTTTGTAATGGAGGAAATATATGAGGAGATTGTTCTTGTAAGGTGCTCGTAGGTGATCCACGACTATGATGACTATTATTACTATCACGAGATCGAGCTCCCTTGTTACCATTTGTATTTGTCGACGTTGCTTTCAATGTTGCAATCTCTTCTCTTTGCTCCTCATTTTGTTTACGTAATCGTTTTATCACTGCTTCTGTGCTTTCCAAACATGCAACTAAATGTGCTCGAGTAGAATCAAATGTATCTCCCACCTGGATTCCTACATCTGTCATTGATTCTTTATTTATTTTTTGTTCTTCTAGAGAATTCAATTTTCTGCAATAAATGCAATTTTTTTTTACAGCAGTTTTATAATTTATTACTAAGCATTATTCATAATTGTTACAACTACTAACTTTTTTTGTTGTTCAATAATTTCAGATAAATATTGATTCTGTATTCTAGCTTCTTGTAAAGATACTTTTGTATCTTGTAAATCTTTCTCCAAAAGTTCTACTTGTAATGGTGTAATATTTACACATACTGGGCTACCCTATCAAGAAAGAAAATATTTATATGAATTTTCTATGATATTAAAACTTCTTTTGTAAAGAATACCTTTGGTTTCATAAACCCAGTTCCATTATCTTCAGGAGAAGAAGGACTGCTAGGTAAATAAGATCCTTTTGAAAATACTAATTGAAACTGTAAATCTATATATAATTATACAATATTAGAATTTTTTTATTCATAAAAATATATTTTTGATAAATAATATTATGAAATATTGATCAACCTCTATTTTTTTGACGTAAGGATTCTACTTCTTGATGCAAAGCTACTAAAGTTGCTTGATGTTGTTCTTGTAAAAATTTCATATTTTGTTCCAATTGTGCTATTCTATCAATATTTATAGTTTGATGCCTTATATTTTGATTCAATCCTTCGTTTCTTTCTGTTAATGTTATTATATCTGATGGTGATTTCTTTCCCTAAAAATAATTTTTATACATATTAGGTAATAATAATTATTTCAATTTATTGAAATATTTATATTTTAAATAAGATTTAGATATTTACTTGAGGAAAAGGTACAGTTGGTAATTTAACTAATACAGTAGATGTCATCTTGAGAAAGTTTATATTCACTTGATATATAAAAACATAAATATTTGTAGACTTGATAATGTAATTCTTTATAAGATACAAAGATAGAAATTATCTTATTATCATAAAAAGTATTTCCATTAAAAGTATATCATGTTTTTTAAAAATCTGAAAATTATTATATAAAAGTAAAAAATGGATTTAAAAAAATATAACTAAAAAGTACTATTTGGAAAATATTTCAAATATTTATAAAGAAAAAATATTATATTATAAATTAATAACAAAATATTAAATATATAATAATGTAATTAAATATACATTTAATTATATTACTAATTTTTAACTTTAGAGTTCAAAATGTTTGTCATAAATAAGAAAATGTCGTAATAATTATATGACATAGTAATGTATTGTTTATCATGTGAAATAAGATTATTTCGTGTTATTACATTGTTCGATATATGTTATATCATCGTAAAAATATAAGTAACAAAAAATAAATAAATATATGATAAAAAAAAAATGAAATGAAAGTAAAATAAATTAAATTTCAAAGGAAAATTTCAAATTAAAATTGTTTTCTTTTATACATTACCAAATTACATTTAAATTTCCAAACGTTTTGCGTAATAAAATGCGAAAACTCGACAGAATGTGAGTAATCGGAAGTCTAGAGATGTGGATTCTGCGCCTGAATTTCCTGACGTCACATCGCACCAAGGATTGGTTAATACTTTAACAATAAAAATTAGTTATGATAGTCTCTGAAGAGAACTTTAATCCTTTAAACAAATATTTGATTGAAAATTTATAAACCAATCATAAGTTATCTTGAACATGTATAAAACTTAATTATACTATAATCCGAGAATAATAAAAATTTACTGACATTATTTTGATGATTTTAAAAGCAAGCGCGCAAATGTATAGATCGTCAGGTGGACTGTTCAGATACGCAGGACAAAACTCGTTCACGACACCTGGCTTTTCTCTATCCTTGCGCGCGTGAATATTGATCCAATGATAGTTAACAAATGATAGCACGCCTTAACCGCACCCACGCTTTTATCAATACTGTTTTGAAATTTATTCCTGTAAATCTTTTTAATTAATTGTTTTTTTAAAACAAAATTCCTTCATTTTATTATTCTTTATTTTAATTTATTTTATGAATAATTTTTCTCTTAAATAAATTTTCTTTTAATAAATTTAAAATAAAGAAATTTTTGTATTGATGTAATAACTATATACATATGACATAATAAAGAAATAAAATGACAA